>NW_026694871.1:0-92398 GCF_021218885.2 Marmota monax
AACAGATATTAGCAATTTGGCCAGTCTTATTTTTAGTCTATTCAAAAACAATGTCCTAAGTATTGCCTTATTTGTTTTTGTAGCAGGGATTGAACTCAGGGATCCTTAAGTTCATTGTCCTAGTATCTTAATATTACCAAAATTTCAAGGTAAAGTGAGAATTTAGTGTCAGTATTTGAAAAGTCAGCTCTGTGTCCTTAAAATTAGTATTTAATTTGTAATTTAAAAAATAACAGTTCTAACATTACTGGAACCCAAATCATACTGATTAAAAATGTACAAATGAAAATTGTAAATATATGATATAAAAATAATTTATGTTCAATTTCCAAAGTTATTGGAAATTTTAGAGAGTGCTAATTCACTTGCTTCTGGCTAATAATGGTGTTCTCTAAATACAACAAAAGAAAAAGTCCCAATTGTTTTTTTTAAACTCTTTAAAATACACTTATTTATTTGTTTGTTTGTTTGTTTTTTATTTATTTACTTATTAATTATGTGGTGCTGAGGATTGAACTCAGGGCACCAAGTGTGCTAGGAGAGTGCTCTACCACTGAGTCACAACCACAGCACCCTCCCTTACTTTTAAACTTCGAGTAAAATGGTACAAAATTTAACCAAGGAATACAGGGACAAATCTTCCTGTCTTAGACATACAATTTTGAGATTAGGATTTCATTGAGACTATAACTTTCAGAGATACTTTATCCACAACAAATGTGTTTTATATATAACAGAACAAATGAAAGTTAGAGTTAAAGTTATAGTTCCTAGTAAGGGAAATTAATTCTAAATATTTTAATCAGTAATGAAATGTATCAAATGTTATTGGTAGCACAAGAGTCTTCAGGAGGAGCAGACCATCAGTTTTGAAAGTCATAAGGCCCAGAGATATGTGCAAATGCTACCAGAAGATGGGTCCCAGTGGAGTCACCAAATGGCATTATCACCGCAGCTCATGGCTTACCCAGAAAGTTTTTGGAAGCTTGTCTTTGTTCTGAGGTGTTGCATGAGTGTGTCTTATTAGAATATCCTGTGTCACTCACTGGTTCCAACTTAAGTGGGAGGTAGGAGAAGGTATCTGAATCTGTCACAGGAAGGCCTGGAATCAAAAGTTGGAGACTTTCCCAGCACAGGAAGGGTGTTCAAAAAAGGCAGGCAACCCCAGTAGGTTAACAATCTACCCCAGGGGGATTTGAATCAAGTGACTTTCTTCCTAACATTCCTAAACTCTTTCCTTCTCTCTAAGAAGTATAATGCCTGGTAATACTGAGATGATTTACCTCCAACAACTTAAGAATTTTTTAGAGTTCAATCACCTTTACAATTCTAGGTCACTTTTTAGACAGTGATTTAATAGGACAGAACAAAGCCCATTTAGCTGCAGAAGAAGAAATTAAAAACTTCAGGTATTCCAGACCTTTTAAGTGGAATTTAAGCTCTTCTGCATCTGCCCCACCTCACTTTTTTTTCCAAAACAGTTTTGCTTTTCTTATTTTCATTTTTACTTAGGGGTTTAGTGATAATGGTCTACTAATAGTAATCTTTCATATCTCTTGTCAATTGATATTTCCATAATTCACAAAAAACATTTAAAATAAAAACAAAAGTGAGTGAAGAAACACTGAATTAGGTTATATGCTTGTAAAAGTTATTTGAAAAAGTAAATGGTAGCAATTCTTGTTATTATAATACACAATAGAAATTATTAAAGCACAATAAAATGGATTTATTAACCAAATGTTCCAGAAATTCAGAGATACTATGAATTGTATACAGTTGTATATGATAAATGAACTAGAAATTTGACGGCCTTAGTTTGGGTTCCCCACTGACAGACAAGGATTCAAATAAGAGCAAGAAGACAAGAGACAAGAAAGGTGTGGAGAGCAATAACAGAGAGTGGGAGAGCAGTAACTGAGATTGGGGGTCTCTAATGACTTCATGTCTGTGGCATGTCTGCTGCCTGGTGATGGCCCACCCAGAGAGGCTCTGTGCAAGAGTCCTAATCAGCTTTGGCCTTATTCTCAGGTGCATAACTCCTAGGGATAGAGGAATTCTGAGCATGCAGGACAACCACAATATCTCACCAGTACTGCTACTCCTGAGCATGCCTGCTTAACAGTAACTTTAGACACTGGGCTACTTGACTGCTGTCCAAAGCTCCTAATGTTGAACATTGCAACTGTGGTAAAGCTACATGGATGGTTCTTGTCCTGTAACTTTCTTGAGCACAAAGCATAATGTTTCTATAGTCTTTAACTTGATGCAGAGACATATATAAATAAAACTTGCTGGAAAAGCCATTTAGAAACTGCTTCTTCATCAGGGAGGAGCACTCCACATGACCCCAGCTATTTTTCTAAGCAGCTGAATTCACAATAGCTAAGCTATGGAATTAACCAAGGTGTACTTCAACAGATGAATGGATAAAGAAAATGTGTTAGATATATATGATGGAATATTATCCATAAATAAGAATGAAATTATGACATTTGCCAGTAAATTGATGGAACTGGAGACTATCATGCTAAGCAATAAGCCAATTCTAAAAAGCCAAAGGCTGAATGCTCTCTGATATGCAGATACTGACTCGAAATAGGTGGCATGGAGGAGTGGAGGTCCACAGTATTGGACAGGGGGAAATGGGGAAAGAGTTGGGGATGGGAATGGGAAATACAGTATAATGAATCTGACATAATTTTCCCACGTTCATATAGGAATACATGGCCAGTGTAACTCTACATCATATAGAACCACAAAAATGGGAATTTGTACTCCATGTATGTATGGTATGTCAAAATGCATTCTACTATCATATATAACTAAAAACAACAAATTTTTGAAAAATAAAAATCTTACATTCTATGCTTGGTTAACATTTCTCAGGGGGTTAATCTTCAACACTGGAGGAACTTGGACCTGTTCCTGACATCCAAGACTGGCATAAAAACCATTGGCTTTGTCCATATGAGAGAGATGTACAAGGGCATAGCCAGGCAGGGCAAGATGCCAAGTGAAGAAGTCATGGGTGGGTGCAGACCAGAGGAGCATGGAGAAGATCCTCCAATGAGATCAACTTCTGGGTTGATGAAAAGTGCTTATGAGCACAAGAAGGGAACCTAGTCAGATAGTTACTTCCATATTCATGCATCTAAGTGGGGTATCCAAGAAAACAACTAAAATAGAGGCATGGACAACTGTGAGGGCAAAAATGAACAACAGAGAGAAAAGCATGGAAAGCGGAAAAGATAAGAAAAGTAGAAATTCCAGAATCTATAAAAAGAACACTCCAGAATTTCTGACTCTAGACCACTCTCTTCAGAGAAGTCTATTGCTGTCACTTGCAATAAGTCTCTGTGTCCTGTTCTTCAATTCCTTGCTGCACAGAGTCCATGAACCCAAGACATCAAGGGAGTGACACATATAGCACAGTAGTATCCTTTGGAAGTAGATAACTGGAGTGGAGTGAGTTTAGGGGGAAGTTGAGATGAAAAATGTAATCACAACTATTTTCACTTAATTGGTGGGGACAGTGCACATTTTGGTGTTCATTTGCATTCCCAAATGTTTTTTTGGGGAGTGTGACTTATTATAGTCCTCCCAGTCTCATATCATTTTGAAATTCTAATGTAGGATCTTTGTACCTACTCTAGTTTTTGAGAGAAAACATATATAAACCTACTCTATTTTTTGAGAGAAAACATATATTTTGAAAGTGCACAAAATACACTGATCTTAAAAGTGCAGCACCATGGTTATTTACCTATGCATACACCTACTTAATCACGGTTTATACCAAGAAAAAAGGAAATGTACTTGGGATCATTTTCTGATGATACACCTTAGGTGGGTTATTTCATTTTAATTAATTAATTTATTTATTTTGGGTAGCAGGGATTAAACCCACAGGTGCTTAACCACTGAGCAAAAATTCTGGCCCTTTTCATATTGAGACAGCTCTGGATAAATTGGTTAGGGCCTTTCATAGTTGCTGAGGCTGGCTTTGAGCTTGTGATCCTCCTGTCCTCAACATCTGCACCCACTGGAATTACAAGTATGTGCTACCATACCGGATCAGGTGGCTTATTTTAAAACTGACATGGTTTTTCCTTCTTCCAACTCTATGTTTAACATAAGGGAAACAAGATTAACATTTTCCGAGTCCCAGGCTAAGCTATCATGCTATTCACTGGAAGATTGTCACTGCCCACAAGAAGAAAGAAAATCTCAACCCTAGGAATTCCAGCAACAGCTGTCAAGGACACCCAATAGATGCCCATTAATTATATCGACCCATCATATTTGAAAGCTAGCCTCCATTTCCCTCTTAACAGCCCTGTATTCCCCAAGGCAGAGAGAATCACACGCTCTGGGACAGGACACCATCATGTTTCTCCTTAGCTAGCAAAACAATAAAACTCTTTTCCCCATTTTTCTCCAACCCTGCCATCATCCCTGGAGGGAGGAGTGACCCTCTGCCCTTGGTGCGGTGGGGAGCTCCCCCAGACACCCAGGTCTTAAGGGCCTCCCCCCTGGAGGAGCTCCACCCCCCCACACGCAGACACCCAGTTCCAAGGGGCCTCCTCCACCGAGGGGCTATTGCCCTCTCCCCTGGGTGCAGGGAGGAGCTCCCCCCAACCCAACACCCAGGTCCAAGGGGCCTCTCCCCCAAAGGGGGGATTGCCCTCTCCCCTGGGTGCGGGGTGGGAGGGGGGAGCTCCCCAAACCCCCGACACCCAGGTCGGAGGGGCCTCCCCCTGGAGGGGGGAGTGCCCACTCCCTTGGGTGCCCGGGGGAGCTCCCGCCCCAACACCCAGGTCAAAGGGGCCTCCCCCCTGGAGGGGGGAGTGCCACTCTGCCCTGGGTGCCCTGGGGAGTCCCCCCGACACCCAGGTTAGGGTGCCTCCCCACTGAAAGGGGGAGTGTCCCACTGCCCTGGGTGCACTGGGGAGCTCCACCCGACACCCAGGTTAGGGGGGCCTCCCCACTGGTGGGGGAGTACCCCTCTGAACTGGGTGCGTTGGGGAACTTCCCCCGACAACCAGGCAAGGGGGGCCTCCCCCTGGAGGGGGGAGTGTCCTCTCGCCTGGGTGCTGGGGGGGTGAAGCCCCCCCCTCCGACACCCAGGTTAGAGGGTCCTCCCCCGTGGAGGTGGGTGTGCAAGTCTGCCCTGGGTGCAGCGGTGCGGGGGAAGCTCATCGTCCCCCACACACAAAGGATCCAGGGGCCTCCCCCCCCATGGAAGAGTGTCCTCTCCCCTGGGTGTGGGGGGGGGAGCTCCACACCCCACCAAAACCCAGGTCCGAGGGGTCTCTCCCTGGATGGGGGAGTGCCCTCTCCCCTGGGTACTGGTGTGTGTGGGGTAGAGCTTCGCTCCCCCCCCCAGACACCCAGGACAGAGGGGTCTCCCCTGAACGGGGGAGTGCCCCTCTGCCCTGGGTGAGCTAGGGAGCTCCCCCCACACCCTGACACCCAGGTCCGAGGGGCCGCTCCCCCAGAGGGGGAATACCCTCTCCACTGGGTGCAGGGCGTGATTTCCACACCCCCAAGTGGATACCCAGGTCAGAGGGGCCTCACCCAAGGATGGAGGAGTGCCCTCTCCCCTGAGTGCCGGGGGAGGGGGAGCTCCGCCCACCCACCAAAACCCAGGTCCAAGGGGCCTCCTCCCTGGAGGGGGGAGTGCCCTCTCCCCTGGGTGCTGGGGTGGGGGGGGAGCTCTGCCCCCCCAGACACCCATGTCAGAGGGGCCTCCCACCTGGAGGGGTGTGCCCCTCTGCCCTGGGTCTGTAGGGAGCTCCCCCACACCCCTACACCCAGGTCCAAGGGGCCTCCCCCGGGAGGCGGGAGTGTCCTCTCCCCTGGGTTCGGGGGAGAGTTCCCCCACCCACCCTGACACCCAGGTTTGAGGGCTCTGCAGAGGAGTTAAGGCCTGCATGGCAGTCAAACAAGATGGGCTATCCTCTCAGGTACTGTGCTGGCCCTGGGCCCAAGGATGGCCGGCTGGGCGTGGCAGCGGCGAGTGTCTGGGGAGGAGTAGTAGCTGTGGCCCAAAAGGGGCTTTAGTAAAAGCAAGATAAAAGGTAAGTGATTCTAAGACATTCTTATAATGGCAGAATCTCTAAAAAAAAACACTTAGAATTCCATGAACTTGAAAATTTGGATCATTTGTCTTATCTCTAACTATGCTAAAAATACTCATTGCATTGAAGTAAGATTGCCACACATTATGTCCTTCATTTAGGATGAATTAAATGAAATTACCTGGCACATCTGGACACTGTGGTTTGAATGTGTTCTCTCCACAGTTAAGGAGTTAGTAGCATCATGGTCTTAGAAAAGGCTACATAGGCTGTGGATGTAGCTCAGTGACAGAGATCTTGCTTTGTGTGTGTGCAGCCTGGCTTCAATCATCAGCCCAGGTTGGGCAAGCTGCACACTGTGTGAGATTGCAGCATCCCCTCTACCCTCCTCCAGGGAAGAAGTGGTCTTTTCCAGGTTACCCAACCTGCCATCACATGGATCTTAGACTTCACAACCTCCAGAACCAGGAGAAAATACATTTCTGTTCCTTATAAGTTATACATTTGTGGTATTCTGTTCTAGTAGCACAAGTGGAATAAGTCAGAGTTAGTTAATGAACTGTTCTACACTTTATATTGAATGTGGTTTATACACAGCAGTCTCCCCTGCGGCTATCTGAGGTTTCACTTCCCATGGTTTCCTTTACCCCCACCATGGTCAAGCTGTGGTTGAAATACCAGTATGTCTTCACTCTTTCCAGAGAGCTTAGAGCATGTGAGAAAATCCTTTATTACAGCCTATTGTTGTGTTTCTTTATTGAGTTGTTATTAATTTCTTTTATTGAGTTATTATTGTTAATAAATAACAAATTTATAAGTTAAACTTTATCATAGGTATGCATATACAGGAAAAAACATCACATGTATGGCATATGTGTGCACACCATGCTCTGGATAAGTTTGGCATAAATTTTAGACCTGCAATTTTGCTTATAAAAATATATATTTATAAATTATATATATATATATATATATATATATATATATATACATATTTATAATATATATAAATAATATATATATATATTATGTTTATTATATATATATATATATATATATATATATACACACACACACACACACACACACACATATATACATAAAAGGTAAGTTTTTTTAAAACCCACTATCATTAGCTGATCTAAAATTGAATTATCATTCTTTAATCCATAAAAGTCAATCAGTATTTAATCTCCTTGCTTGTCTCTCTCAATGTTTCTTACCAAGTGTATGTTGCAGTTGGTTAAGATATCTGATAAGTCTCTTTTCATCTATAGGTTTTTCATCCTTCTTGCTTTTTTTGGCCTTATCCCCTCCTTTATTAAGTGAGGAAGTTGAGTGTGTTTTACTGTAGATTTTTTATCATTCTATATTTTGTTCATTGTGTCCCTGTGTGCTCATTCACCATGTTTCTCTTCCCTCTGAGTTGCCTGTAAACTATGAGTTAGGTCTTGAGGCTTGATGAGACTTCACTTATTTTGCAGGGTAGGAAGGTGAAACACTTGGTGGTGTTTGGTTCTGCGGGGAATTTATTGAGAGAGTCTGGTTGTCCCTTTCTTATGTTAACCATTCATGATGGTCAGGATTTATTGATATCTGTGATTTGGTGTTGCTCCCATTGATTGTCTGAATAACTGAGTTACAGATATTTAAGACTTCTTTTAGTTTACATGACTAGACACTACATGAGAATCATTTTAAGTATTCACAGTCAGAATTAAGTTTCATACTGTTTAGAATGTGGGTAATCATTCTAGAAAATTAGAAAAAAAACATATTGATAAAATTTGTTTTCAAAATACCAGCATCTTCTGCTGTGTGTGTATATATTTTTGTTTGTTTGTTTTGTTGTTATTTTCAGAAAGGATTTTGGACCTCTCTAAGTTGCTGAGGCTGGCCTTGAACTTGCAATCCTTCTGTCTCGGCCTCCTAAACTGCTAGGATTACAGGTGTGCCACTCTGCACCCAGCGTTGTATATTATTTTGATCACACTAAAAGGAAGGTATTTTTGTTGTTTCCTTGCTTGGATTTTAATTTTATCCCTGCTAATTATTTTTGGTATACAGAATAATTAAGAGTTTTGTATTGTAACTTGAAGTTTGAGATTTTTTGAAGAGAGATGATCAGAATCATAAAACTAAATGAAGGACCTCTTATAGAAGGATTTATTTTTGTTTTCTACATTACTAACAACCTTGAGAGAAATACAGAGTAAATATGACAGTTTCACCAAAAGTACCCAGTCTTACTGTGTTCGAATTGTGTTCCTTTCAATGAGAAATATGCCTGCCTGAGATTTGTATTCCTGGTGTATGGTGTAATTTTTCAAAAGTCCTTGAACTGGGCTGGGGATGTGGCTCAAGTGGTAGCTTGCTTGCCTGGTATGCGTGTGGCCCGGGTTCGATCCTCAGTACCACATACAGACAAAGATGTTGTGTCCACCAAATACTAAAAAATAAATAAATAAATAAATATTAAAAAAATTCTCTCCCTCTCTCTCACTCTTTCTTTAAAAAAAAGTCCTTGAGCTAATCTAGATCTTCTCTAAAGTGATTTCTTGCCCATTTTTCTTTTTTTGTATGTGTGACTTTGTGTAAGAGTTTGACAAAGCTTGGCTATTGGTGGTCAGATGCAGCAGATATCACATTTAATAAGTCATCATTGGGATAATGTTTGAATAGCATTCTTTTCTTTTTCCTTTTAAGAATTTTAAGAACCCAGTTTAAGTGATTCAGAAGAAAAGAAGGTTCAGAATGCAGAGGAGGGCATAAGAAAGGGGTGGTGAGGAAGGATTGGAGAGTAAAGAAAGCACACACACACAAGAACATTTTCTCCCCACATATTAACTTAAAGGAATGCGTTCTTACAACACACTGAAGGAAAAGGAAAGCCATCTGCTGAACCTTCTACTTGTCCTTCAAACTAAGACTTGTTCTTCTGAGTCCCATCTGAGCTTTAAACAGCTCAGATGACCTGAGAAATCTTGGGCAGTGAGTGATTCTTCCACATTCTGTGGTTGACTTAGGTATCATTTGGACTGAGTGAATAGATGAGAACATTCGACTTTTAATGGAGAGTAGAGAGTCTCATCTCATCCTCCTTAGTCTAAATGTGTTCCCAATGTTTGTTTTTTAGGTGGTAGAGATAAGCATGGAGGTCCCTTTTAACATTTTCAGCCTGCAGCAATCACGACAGTATATGGCAGGAGGATCTCAGGAGAATCATTTTATATGTATCCTGCATACCTAGGTAAGTTGTGTGAGGCTTTTGGCTGTCACTCTTTTCATAGTTCCAACAGATGTGGCACTATGCTTTTATGAAATAGCCAGGTGGTAACCATGACCTTAAATGATCCTCATTTCCAATTTTCAGCTTGTGTAAAATATTCTGGGGGCCAGGACTAGAAGTTAGGCAATGTGTGTTGATAGTGGATTTGGGAATCTCATTTACCTGAGACTTTACGATCCCAGCCACCTGAGTTAGAAATCCAGCAGGCACCAGTGATATGTCCATCAACAAGACTTGGTGAAATGCATGGATAGAAATTGAGTGATGTTTTTGATTGTGCATTTCTGTTCTCATGCTGATCTTCTGTGCTTTACAAATATTGTCTTGCTTTGTAGCATGAAGTTTGTGGGGGCAAAAAAATCCTCATCAGCTAATATCCTCTACATCACCTTGGGAACCCCATTACATCTGAGACTCTGTTAGTGATAGGAACATTTTTCATGTGAATGCTGAAGAATGCCAAGGACAAGTAATGCTGTATTTTCTGGAGAGCCTTGAAGTGAGGAGCATTGCATTGTAGGAACAGTTGTATGTGTAAACCTGAGGAGATTATATTCTTCACTTTTACTATAAGAACAAAATACATTTACCTCTCATTAAAAATCTTCATTTAGTTGTTCCAGGCATTTCTTGGAATAAAGAATCCAAAAACATAGCCATGCCTGGACCAAGAGATTGGGTGTGACAGTTGGAGGCGTGCTTCCCTGTAAAGAAAGGGGAACTCCTTGTGTTTCTTTATTCAGGAAACATGCAAACTGAAGGAGAGCATAGATGATGTCTTCAGTAGAGTGAGGAGGCATTTCTTGAGAGACTCAAATTGAACATGTGAAAGAAGACTTAGCAGAAGAGGAACTTGTGTAGATAGTAATGTTAAGGGATGCATTAAGCAGAAAACTAAGTGAAGTATTCAATAAAAATGTTATGGGTTTTTATAAGTTGAGATAAATGTAAGTGATCAGCCACAGTTGGTGGTTTGTGATGCTTATCATCTGTTTAATGACACCAACCAGGGAAGACAACTATGCCCTTTAGTATCAAATGTTTGCAGTGGCTTATGGAACTCTTGATGATTTAACCTGTTAAGGTTACTCTTGTACATTTCTATTAAGTATCCTACATGGGAAAACTAACACTGTATATCACCAGTGACTAAATAAATAGAGCCTCCTTACATATATGGAAAGCAGTTTCTCTTTACTCCTATTCTGGTACTTCTTTGGACTGCTTAACAGTGGAAATTATAGGTTGGGGAAAAGGGCTTATTAGTTATTTACTACTGACTATCATTTATAAATAATAATATAGTTTATATCTACCACTTCCGCAGTTCTTGTGTGTCAGATTCAGTGCTGTTGAAAAAGAAATAGCAAAATAACGATGATCTTGAAAACAAACAAACTACAAACAACTTCTCTTGCCAACAAAAGTGGTACTATCCAGTTGGTTAATCAAAAATTAAAGTTGAGGCTGGGGGTGTAGCTCAGTGGTGGAACATGTGCTTAGCATGCACAAGGCCTTGGGTTCTACCTTGTCACCAAAATAGATGAATGAATGAGTGAATATTAAATTTGGTATCCATCTAGGTGATTTAAAATATTTACATAATTGGAATGCTATATATACCTTTGACAATTTCCTGTGTAGTTTTTAAATCTAAGTTGATAGTACATATAAAAAAATTTTCTATTTCCTTGATCTCAAATAATTGGTTCAAGTACATTTTGGATCACTTAGATGAGCAACTTTAAAAAATAGCTTTATGGAATATTTTAAACATACACACATTAGAATAGTGTAATAAGGAGTCACTTCATTTGTAAATTCCTCTGAGACAGTGTGGAGCTCCCATCTCTCCATGACGAGGACCTGAGAATCTGACTGACTGACCTGGAACCATTGGTTTATCTGGATTAGTTTCTCATATATGAAATGTGATAACTGTTTTAGTGAACTTTCTCACTGCTGTGACTAAAAGAGCCAAAAAGAACAAATTTAGATGAGGAAAAGTTTATTTGGAGCTCACAGTTTCACAGATCTCTGTGCATTTACAGCAGGCTCCATTCCTTGGGAATTTATGTGAGTCAAAACATTGGTGGGAGAATTGGTCAGAGGTCAGGAAGCAGAGAACTAAGCCCAGCTCAAAAAACATATATGCCAAAGGCACATCCCCAGAGACCCACCTCCTGCTGCCATACACTACCTGCCTACAGTTACAAAACCATTAATCTCTATCAAGGGATTAATTCACTGATTGGGTTAAGGCTCTTATAACTCAATAATATATCACCTCTAAACCTTTTTGCATTGTCTCACACATGAGCTATTGAGGGACATCTAATATTGAAAGTGTAACAGATACTGCACACTATAGCTTGGGGTCCCCTGTTTGTTGAGCAGGATTCTTCATGAACACAGCACAGTGCCCCAGTGTAGGAACTGCTTCATTAGTAGTATCATGATCTTTTTATCCTTTGTGCTCTTTTCCTTCCTTCATCCATGCTTTCTAGAAGCAGATTATGTTGATTTCTTCTGCACACCTTCTCAAGTGTCTGTGTCCCATAGTCAAATGTAAGTGTGACCTCAGTAGCTCTGTGTTGTTTGAGTGCTATTATTTGGGACATGTCCCCATTCCCTTTTGAAATAACATTTGGGTAACAGAGTAGATCAACAGGGTTGATGTGCAAAGACATTTCTATCACCTGTGTAAGAGGACCTAGTAGCAGCAGCAGTTCTTGCTGGTATTATTGGGATTCCTGCACAATGATGAGAGTAACATGGTTATTGCACTTGTTGTTTGAGTGTTTTATGGTAGTTATATGGATAAACCACTCTGACCCTAATATCATTGATTATTCATTGATTGATTTGAGTACACTCACATGTAGGGTACTTTCTTCATCTAGGAACTGAAGAAAGTAAAATTTCTTACTTTTAGAGATCTGACTTACTAGGGGACGTTAGTTTAATCTGACTTTTCTTTATCTTACAAATAAGTTGGTTCTCTTAGGTAAAACTTTTAGAAGACTGGTTAATTGTTTCACCCCTCCTCTGACCCAGGAAATGGCAAGGCCTTCCTGAGTTGGATGGTGCAAGGTAACCCACCTCCAGGGGAGTGCAGCATGTTTCTGGGAATTGAATCAATTTTGTTTGGCTTTATTCTTATTGGAATATTACTCACCTCTCATGTGACCATTGAGTCTAGGGGAATTAACGTTGCTCTCTAGGTAAACATAACAATCCTGGACAATAGGTCAGCTTGAAACAACTGCAATAATGCAGCCAATTCTCTTACACAGTTAAGCATTATAGCAAAACTGCTTAAGAAAAAAACAGTTAAGGAAGTTTATGAAAAGGTTGTTAAATTTAATCTAAATAAGCTTAAGTAACTACTCCTGAAAGTCCAAAGACCCTTCCTGATAAAGTAGGTCATAAGGAAAAGAATAATAAAAAATATATATAGGGCTATGCCAACAGTCATGGGACCCTATGGGCCAGCCTACATGATTGCAGGTAGGTTTTGGCATCCCCTCATAGTCCCGGACCAGAGCCAACTTCCACCTTGCCTCCTTGGTCCTGGGCAGGAAACTATGATCCCAATGTAGGGTTGATAGTAAATGTTAATAATGAATGGGTATGCTATAGAGATTTAAGTACCTGGGAAAGAAGCAGACATAGGGGGACCACTTGATGCTGAAAAACTAGAGAAGAAAAGTTAATCATTAGAAAACAGATATGTAGATGATGTTGGACTCAGGGACCAGCTAGCAGGGCTGAATGGTATAATTCTTCACCATTAGAGTGATTAAAAATAATAGTCAAATCTTTCAAGTTAATCACTTGCTATAACCGCAATGCTGGTCCAGGTTTTAAATATGATAGATCAGCTTGAGAGATAGGGTAAATGTTTGGGTCATAAGTAACTATTATTAAGCTTAGCTAAGTGTAACAGCTCAAGGCAAAACACAAAATGAAAGTTAAAAGTGCTTCCTGCTGCTTAGGATTAATGATGAATTTTGTCTGATTAGGCTTACTCAAAAATGAAACTACTTCCTTGAATAACAACTTCTGTGCTTCCTGCCTTGTAAATACAAGGTATTGTAATCACTCCAAAAAGAATAGTATATATGATTCAAGACATAAGTGAAGATTCAGATTCAGCACCTTCACTTTTGTGTCTGTGTTGTTTCTCCACCACTCCTCACCGACTCCTTCTCATCCAGTTGTCTTCTGAGACCCCATACCGAGGCTGGCCCCTGGCAGTTAATTATTCTCCATGCTTATCTAAAGCAGCTGAATTTGAAGATGTTCACCAGGAACTGCTCTCCTCACAATGACAGGCTTTTGACCATACTAGAGCAAATGCATGTGGAGGCTGTGCCTCCCTGCCCAGTGGTTTGCTGTTTCCACTACTTGGGAAGTCACTGTGTGATGGCTGTTTGATGGTGGAGGAAGGAGAATAGTTACAGAAAAGATAGCAATCAGGAAAGAAAGCCTAGATGTGGACAAAAAATACATAAGATCTTGACAAATACTTGCAGATATTCTTGCCCTTAGATGTTCAAAGTGGTTTACAGAGCTATTAAATTTATTGGCCTGAAAGAATAGAAAGTGACCAGTTTCTAAAAGGAAACAAGAGGAAAGAGAAGAAAATGAGGTTGTGAAGATGGGGAGGGAAAATGAGGGAAAGGGAAAAATGAACCTCTATATTACAAACTCGAAATTTAGAAATAATAAATCAGTGAAGTACATATGGGAGAAAACACTGGAATAGGAAAACATGAAGACCAAGGCAAGCACAGGCTATGCAAGTCCTCTATTTTGATGATGAGCTAAGAACCTCAAATTTAGTTGAACAGATATTCAAAAAACAAAATGAATGAAGAGACTATGGAAAACTGATCAAGTACATTTTCTTTTCAAGTGATTTTTATCTTCAGATTTCAGAGGAATTCATATGCCCAAGACTTATTTGTCTGGGGTACAAATCAACATTTACATTAATTAGTCTACTATGTTTCCATTTCAAGCATACAAGCAGAGGACCAATCTACTCCTCAACTACAAACTGAATTCTAAGAAAATACTAAGTAAAATGCCAAATAGCTAATCTTGTCACTGACATCAGTGCTTCTAGCACTTCATATCTAGTTGGGGGCTGCATATATAGTTCAGCCTGTACTGGAACTAGCTTGTCATCTCTTCCACTTCCCCTTTCCTCTCAGCCATCCTGCTCACACAGCACCCCATCCAAGGGGTGAATTGGAAGCATTTGGTTTTCCTTTAATTTTAGACAGCTCATACCAATTTGAGGCCTTATGACAGATCAAGAAACAGCCCAGCCCCTATGTACTAGACATTATTCTAAGACCCAGGGTTTGAGTCTCTCTTTACCAAGCAAGAAGGAATTTAGTTCATTTTTCTTCAACTTGGGAGACTAAATGCTGTTAATTAGACCCTATACCCTGGATTAGAAGAAAAACACAAACTATTCAAAGCCCTCCAAAGAACTGCCACCACCAGCTCCACACCATGTTCATTCCTGTGCTATTTGAGAACTAGTTTGCACCCACTGAGACTGTCCACAGTCTAAAAAGGACAGAAACTTATCTCTGTCAGGATGAGGACTAGAGGGTGGTATTCTTCTTTCTTTTAAGAGTCAACCCTCAATTTTGAATGAGATGCTACTTCTCCCTGAATTATGGGAGGCTCTCTTCAGAAATTGATTCCCAATTGCATGATTACTCCCTCTGATAGACTAACATTAGCATCTGTTAAAAACCAGTAACTGAACAAAGGGAGACAGAAGTAATTGCATATTTTAAGTTACTATGTCTATTCATCCAACAATTCCACAGATTCAATGCCAGAGTTACAAGGTTGAAGCAACACAAAAGATATGCTATGAAATTCTAAATTTAGAGATATATCAAGCACAGAATGTTATGTGCTACACTTGCAGATATTTTTGTTTCCTAGTAATACCAGCAATAGTACTAACAGACAATAGTTTGTCGTCTCCTAGAAATGAATATAAACATTTTATCATCATCATAATTTAAACATGATGCCACCTGTCCATTCTGGCTCCAATAA
The DNA here is from genome assembly GCF_021218885.2 of Marmota monax. NCBI lineage: Eukaryota > Metazoa > Chordata > Mammalia > Rodentia > Sciuridae > Marmota > Marmota monax. Next base: position 15,466 of record NW_026694871.1, read on the forward strand.
ATGGGAATGGTAAAAAATGGAGTATGTCTAGAACACACAAAAATGTTTATTGGAAAAGTGATCATACATACAAAAACTTTTTTGTTGAATTCTTATGAAGAAACATTTAAATATTCTGCCATTAAATAAATTACAAATCAAATCAATGTGCACATGACCGAAATTCTGAAAATGGACTGTCTTATGAAATTAAACATTCATCAAATGACACAGATAGGTGGGAAAGGAAGGATTTGCTGATCAAACATACTCACTAGTGCAATGACTCTTCTGAAAGTTAAGGAGAGACTTTAGTAGTTACGTATAGGAATCACAAGAATACAGGAAGCTCTTTCTTGGTAATAAGAACTTTTTCATAATCTCCCTTCTCCTGTACTTCAAGCCTTTGAGAGTTAATTCAAACAACAATGGCATAAAAGTGATAACACAACTGTTTTTCAGAGCATATTAAATGTGCAGAAGTAACTTTGGGAATTATCGAGTGCTCTCAGTTTGAAACCGGAACTGTTTCAGGAGACAGATGCAGGCAGGTGGTTGGGTAAAGTTCTGTCATCAGTGGAGGCCCAGGACAAGGGTTTAGAACCTTGGCCACCACTTATAACCTGGAAACCCTGAGTACATTCCACCGCTGTTTTGAATTTCATGGAGTGATGGTTACAAAGAATAGTTAAGATTATAAATGATCAGTGTCTCTGTACCCAATAACTTAAAGAAAACTCAAATGTCCACTGTTACTGTGACAGGGACAAGCACTGGATGCAATAGGCTGGTGTATAGGGAGGTGCTCATGCCACCTCAGGGAGCTAGAGAAAGCTTCCCTGATGAACCTAAGTCTGTCTTGGGTTCTAAACTAGATAAAAGGTGTAAAATGTCATTTTGAATGTAAAAAATGTACCAGTTAAGAACTTCTACCTAGAAAGACACATGGTACCCAAAAGATACATTTTATTTGACATTTATCCATCTCACAGAAATCTATGACTAGACATATAAAAGTAGGGCAAATGGGTAGCAAAAAAATATTAACTAGGAACTCTTTGATTTTAAGAAGTCCATGTATGAGTGTGCATATGCACATGTGTATGTTTAATTAGCACTTGGACAGCCCATGTTGAAGTTGAAGTGTGTTTGCCCCACATTCTCTCCTCATTCCCGGTCAGCTGCTGGGTCAATAACTTCCCTACTCTTCCTTTGAACACAGAAGTGCTCACCAGGTAAACTCATGTGCTTGCCTAGTGACTACCTGTGATTTCCCATGGTGAACAGGCCAGAGAAGGCTTATGGTGGGCTAGAAATATCTACTTCACAAATTCAGTCATCCATGAAGGACTCTGGAATAAGGAACCCAGAATAATGAGGAATAGACTTTTCACTGGCAGAAAAGCTTAGGGAGATCTTTTAGGTGAGTAACCTTGTACAAGTTTGTGCATAACTCAGGGTTTTTTTTTCCACTTTTGGAAATGGGGATTTAACCCCGGGTCACTTTTCCACTGAGTTTTACCCCTAGCTGGGTTCATTTTTTTGCTTATTTGTTTGATTTTGAGACAGGGACTTGCTTAATTGGTTAGGGCAGACATTGCTGAAGCTATCCTTGATCTTGCAATCCTCTTATCTCAGCCTTGCAAGTTGCTGGGATGACTAAATCCACCATATCCAGCATAACTTGGTTTCTTAAAATGGGGAAAAACTAAGTAGCAATCACATAGTACAAGGAAATGATAATAATTATAATAGCAGAAGCTAATACTAGAGTGCTTACTATGGGTCATGAACAATCAGATGAAATAAATCCCAGCAAAATCACAACATTTTTTATCTCAGTGGTTTAATATAGAATAGCATTTCAATATAATTCCCTTTCAAACAAAATATCAAAACATAATCTTTATTTTGTAGAATTTGGCAAAGATTAAAATAGTTAGAAGCAATTTAAAATAAAGAGTTCTACTGCCCATCAACAGTGATGTCCAAAAGATCCCTCTCTAGACCTATAATGACTCATAGTCTACCAGCTAGATCTGTTCCATGTATTAGTTCTCAACATACATGAAAAACAACATAAAGATGTGGAAATGTTATGCTGCCTTTTCTTTATCTCATACAAAATGTATACACATCTGTGTGGCTTAATCAGCCTTTGTTCACTGCCCTAAATTCATAGACAAGATAAATATTTAAGTGACAATCTACACCATTGTTTATCAACTCTTTATGGTTTATAGCCAAAGAATAAAACATGTTTTAACAACAGAATTTAAAAGATAGGGTAAAGTCATTCAGATACACTAAATACCATAACAGATTTAGGAGGATTGCAAGATTGAGTCCAGCCTGGGGAATTTAGTGAGACCTGGTATGAAAATAAAATTTTAAAAGGACTGAAAATGGTGCAAAATTGTGAAAATACATCATGATTCACCTTTAGTTCAGCTGCTGGTACAGTACTTTTATACATATTGGATCCTCAGCCCAAGTCAGGGCTGTCTCTCTCTCTCTCTCTCTCTCTCTCTCTCTCTCTCTCTCTCTCTCTCTCTCCCCTGCATTTTTCCTTGAATGTGTATCTACCTTCCTAAATAAACCTTGGACATTGTCTGTTTAAAAGTAAAAGAAAAGAACTGGGGATATAGTCCTGAGTTCAATCCCCACCAACCCACCCACAAAAGGCAAACCAAGTTCTGAGGGTGTGTGTGTAGGATGAAAGAGAAAAGCTTCATAATTGTGTATAAGAATGGCCTCAGAATTTATTGCAAGATTTATCCCCTACCAATAATAAGTACCATCTTTAAGTGCCAAGCTGTCCATCACCTTAATACATTGTATTACAGAAATGTCCAACCCTATTAAAGGATTTTAGTTTCCATTATCAGCTTCATTTTGAAAATCACCGAGAATATACACAGCCAAATTCTAACCTATTTTAGCCTTCCCACCCCTTTGAATCCACATATCCCTCACCATCCCTCACACAGCTGTCCCGAAAGACTCACAGCTTGGAAGTCACATCCTCACTGAAGTCTTTCTTGGATTCTCCTAAAAGAGGTACTACATTGCCATCACTTTATTTGGATAGAATTTGTTACCTGTTATGGATTTCTTTTTTCTCAAGCCTATAAGCTTCTAAAAGACAGTAACTGTATCCCATTCATCTTTATCATCTCAATAAATAGTTGCTGAAGGAATGATGAGTTTATAGTTTATTTCATGGGATATCCTTTTATAATGAGGATTTTGAAATCATTTTAGTAATAAAGTATATATTGTTGGCATAATTCCAGATGATGAAAGCAAGTCAATATCTTTTACCTGAGGAATCACAAGGAAATAAAGGTCCAGAATTTATTGCCCACAAAATTCCCTTACAATGCCTCTGCTGAATTTCATCAGTAAGAAATATGTATTATTTGTTTGCTTGAATACTTTATGTGTTTGCTGCTTCCTGAGAGTATACTTTTTCAAATGCTTTATTGATTATGTAAGAACAATTAATTAAAGGGCTCTGGAAAAGAATTGAGAGCCAACATGTAGAAAGTGTATAGAGCCCATAACAGAGTATTATGAATTTGTAAGTAAATCAGTACGGTAATCTCTATGTCAATGTGAAAAACTTGGAATACATTTTTCAAATATCTATAGAGTACTAGCATGGAGATTTTTAAATTGATGTTTATGAAATATTACTTCTGAAAATTCAAAAATATTTTGCAAATTATTGGACAGAGTTTATGTCAGAGTTATGTTTTTTGTACTAATATCAGTATAAAAATTTCACTTTCTAATATCCTGATTTTTTTCTGCTTGACATCACATTGCATGAGAGCCCATCTTTGCAGTTATCCTTCCTGAATCTTTGATGTGGTCTTTTGACCCTGAACCCTTTGAGCACCTGCTTAACTTTTACTTCATCAGCCCATTAAATTGTGTTGATAATTGATGTTCTTTGCCTCTCAGGATCTTAATCAACTCAACATCAGTGATCTTCATCTCCTTTCTCTTTCTCATAACACAGTCTGTGGTTCTCAAAGCATGGCCCTTGGAACAGTAGCATAACCAACCTGGAATTGTGTTAGAAAGACAAATTCTTGGGGTCCACCATATTCATTAAATATCAGACCTAACAGAGAGTGAAGCAGCAGTCTGTGCTTAACCAGGCTCTGCAGGTCATTCAGACACACTGAACTTTTAGATCTACCAGGACTAAGTATGGCCACACCATGGATCATGCACATAATCATCAGTTGGAAACTTTTTACTCCAAAATATCTCTTCTTCATTTTCTTGCCATAACTTATTTCCAGGCCCTTAAATTTGCTAAACTAATACTTGCTAAGATCTAGAGGTTAGATTATGTACTGGCCTTGCCCTTACCCACTCTAGACCCCTTCCATGATGCCTATTAGCTGGCAAATGTCACTTAATTAGTTTTCTCCAACATAGACTTTTGGCAAAAATCTATGAGATTGAGAAATCCAATCTATTTTCTTTCTCTAGGCACTTGTTGCTTGTTTGTACATGAACTTTCTTTTTAAATTCCTAATATTTCTAACATCCATTCCCTTTTTTTCAAGATTGACATTTCTACTTAATGTTCCACACTGTGGGCTGATGGACTTGTCTCTGGAAAAAGAACAAATTTGCCCAAACAAGTTCCCTCAATTTCCAACTGCTGGTCTTCAAACCACCTCTACAGAGATTTTGTCTAACACTAAATAAAGGTGATCCTCATTCTGCAGGTGCTGATACCCTCATTGTGACTACATTAATCTTGCTCATCAGGAATGGCAGGGGAATGCAGGGTCTCTAGGAGGAGAAGTCCAAGGCCACATATTGACAGAGAGGGTAACAAGATGAGTGATGGCAATGTCATAGGTGAGAAATATATCAATGGTGAGCCTGAAGAGAAGCTGTTTTGTGGTGGCTGTTTGTAGATAACTGGATTTGGAAGAGAGGTGAGAAGGGAAATGAGAAAGTAGGGCATAAAGAAAATAGTAGTAGGGATGCAAGAGTGTGCCTGCTCCACAATTAAAAGAAATGTTTCTATGCAGCAGAGGATGAGAGTGGCAGACCATTGATTCTTCACTGCTACCCTCTGTATATGGCTGTTTTTCTCTTCTGTAAAGCCAAGCATAGGATAGATCCACTCCACAGGCTGCTCCTGGCAAACATTTTTCCAACATTTCCATCAGAAAGAAAAGGATTTCTTCCCAGATCCAGTTCAATGCCATCAGGATTCTGATTGGTCCTGTCTGTTTTGTGTCCAGACCTAAGGCTACAGAAAGAGGGAGAAGACAGTCTTAAAATTCACAGTCCACAGGAAAAACACAGGATGGTTGGAGAAGCTCTTCTTAACTCTCCCACAAAAGGTATGTACATTGAACTCTCTGGTTAGGAAGAACTCATATATAGGGACACAGAAACAGTATCACCTAAATGTAGTGCCTCTTGGATGGAAATCAAGGCATCTCTCTAACACTGTATATGTGAGTGTTTTATATATGTGTGTTTACCCTATGTATTTTATATGTATGTGTATGTATACATGTATCAATGCATGCCTTGAGTGTGTATGCACATGTGTGGGTTTATATAGGCATACAAGTGTGCTTACCAAGGTATGGGTAAATAGTTGTTGAAGTGTGTCATAGGCCACATACTCTGGAAGAAGAGGCTGAGATTGTCTGTGTATAACATGCTCATTGGTGATCTGCACTCATGAAAGGAAGAGAAAAGAAGTTGTGTTTGGCAATAGAAGAAATGAAATTTCAATGTAGCTTGACAGTGCCTGTATAACACAGTAGAGACTTCTGAAACAAGTGTCACTACTAAGTATTATCTTACTCAGATGGAAATATCTAGACCAAAGTGGCCAGGCCTTGATCTTCCTACCTCACTCTACACTGGATGTGGCCTGCCCAGAAAGGCATGATGCTTGGGGAAATGCTCTCTGCAACTCTGGCAGAGACTGAGGGTAAAGGCTGCCATTTGCACACCTTTGTACTAGGCAGCAAACCTCCATGAAAGAGAAATCCAGAAGCTGCCTCTGCATGGCTACTATACCTGAGTAGAAGAAGCAGTTCTGTCGAATGCCTTCTCAGGCCACACTACCACGTGTCTGTGCCAGTCTGGAAACAATAAACCTAAGTGGAGGATGTCTGGGCTCAGATTAGTCTCCAGTGACTCCAGGAAAAGTAAATTCCTAGTTCTAGTATGAGTAGGTCTAATAAATTCAAAATGACTACATTTTTAAAATATATCTATCATCAAGAACTGCAGTATCTATCGCCTTTCCCTGAATGCATTCACCTTTGAATGATTTGGTCTCTGGGTTATCAGAAGTACTGTGCTAACTCTAGGTATGACTTCAAAAGTAATTACTCTCTAGAAGCATTGTGCTACTGGATACGTCCAACTGCACTTATGGAGAGATCACACAGAGGAACTCCAAGAGTACAGGGAGATGGAGAAGGACTCATGTGAGCCCAACCACAGCCATCCTCACCAAGCTGCCAGGCACGTGAGTGATACCTACACACCAGCTAAGTACCACCAGATAAACCAGCTGATGCCCATTAGACAAGCCCTGCTGAACACTGACAAAATGAGGTGACATGATAAAATTCAGTTGTTTAATGTCCCTACATTTTCAGGTCACTACAGATATGCAGGAACAGATGACTATAAATGTGGGCAGATTTAGAGCCAAAGATGGGCATGGAAAGTTCTGGATCTGTAAAGATGTAAGGGTCTCAGTGCAAGGACAGCCCAGTGAGGGTCACAATGGGTATAAATTAATAAACAAGAAGTTGGTGGGTAGATTAGAAGACACATATGGCACTTACCTGACTTCTGCTGAGAAGGACACCACTGGCTTCCAGACTCCTAGAAATGTAATGAATGAGATGAACATTAGTAGCTGAGAAAAAATAAAACTGGCTTGGCAATGGAAAAATTTGTGAAAACTAGAGCAATAATCCCAAGACAAATGAGAAACATGAATAACAGGGTCACCAAAATGAGCCCCTGAAAGTCAGATGGACAGGACTGTGACAGTCACATCACCAGCATTCTGAGAGCCTCTGAAATGATTCTGTGCCACTGGGCAGCAGATCTGGGATTGACTCAGTTACAGTAGGCACATAAGTCCAAAGAAGATTAACAAGAGATGTGTTAATACATAAGACAGTGTGTAAAATCCACCAGGGCCCTGGGTGCAGCAAAACTGAAACGAGAATGTGGAGACCAGGGAGATCTTGGTAAAAGATGAAACCAGCCTCCCACTCATTCATTCCTTCTTTCAACAAATACTTATTGGGCATCTAGTATGTGACTGGAACAATTCAAATAACTCAGTTTCCGAGAGTGAACGAGAATGGGAAGAGAAAATGAAATTAACTAAGTCCACTTAAGAAAAGTTGGAACCAATGGACAACTAACTCTTCTTCATTGTTTGTGGAGAACAGATTTGTTTCCATTTCCATTAAGACTAAAGGGTTTACCATTTTCTAATTACACAAACATATTGTAAAAAGTGTGCTTGTAAAAACCCTGTCTGGTTCCAAACTTAGACTGCAATCTGAAATACATCAGAAAAATTTAAAATATTTTAATAAATATTCTGGACTTAATATAGGCCATAGAGTATAGGAAATAAGTCCTCTATCCACTACTAACTATAATGTAGTGTAAGTAACATAACCTTTCCTTGCTCCTATATCATTATCTCTGGAAGATAGTAATCCTGACCATCCTGTTGTGAGTGCTTTCTGGCTTCATTCATTTGATAAATTCTTATTGAATACTCTAGTGTGTGCAAGATATTGAGCTTAGTTTCCCAGAAACAGTGTCATTAGCACATATTGCTCACATCTGAGAAAATTTTGGTTCATATGAAAGATAGGCATATAATCAGTTAACTATAATACATGTGTCATAATTCTGAATATGTACAATTTATGGTGTATTTGCGCTCTCTCTCTCTCTCTCTCTCTCTCTCTCTCTCTCTCTCTCTCTCTCTCTCTCTCCTCTCTCTCTCTCTCTTACATCAGGATTTCCTGCTCCTCTGCTAAACATACATTAGATAGTCAAAAATATGAAAGTTATAACAAAAATTAAGTACACATTTAACAAACATCTGTTCTCTAGAAGTATGTAATAGATATTAAGTGAGAGAAACCATACAAATATAAAGAATGTGGCAAATCTTTTAATGTTAGGCCAACCCCTATAGGGTACTAGAGAACTCACACTGGAGAGAAACCATACAAATGGAAAGAATGTGGCAAGCATTTTAATCAAATCTCAAACTTTATAATTCACCAGAGAATTCGTACTGGAGAAAAACCAAACAAATATAAATATTGTGGCAAAATTTTTTACTTAGACACAATACCTTTCTCAACATCAGAAAATTCACACTGAAGAGATTTTATACAAATGTATAAAATGTGGCAAATCTTTTAATCAAATTTTATTCCTTGGTAAACACCAGAGAATTCATACTATAGAAAAACCATATAAATGTAAAGAATGTAGCAAAGATTTTAACCAAAGATCACATTTTATTCACACCAGAGAATTCATACTGGAGAGAAACCTTACAAATATAAAGAATGTGACAAATATTTTAAAGTTAGGCCCATTATTGTGCACCAGAGAATTCACACTGGAGAGCACCATAGAAATGTAAGAAATGTGGCAAAAAATTTACTGTTCAGAACAGCTTTGACGTGTACCAAAGAAATCACACTAGAGAAAAACCATACAAATGTAAAGAATGTGGCAAAAGTTTAGTGTTAGGCAAAGCCTTATTGTTCACAATAGAATTCATAATGGAGAGACACCATATAAATGTAAACAATGTGACAAAGCTTTTAATGAAACATCATACCTTAAAAAAATCAGAGAATTCATACTGGAGAAAAAACATAAAAATGTAAAGAATGTTTCAAGGCTTTTATTTGAAGAGTAGGCCTTACTCAACACAGGGGAATTCACACTAGAAAGGTTATACAAAGGGAAAGAATGTGGGGAAAATTCTATGTACGATTCAAGTGTTATCAAGCATGAGAGGATTCATACTTGAGCAAATCTTTACAAATCTAAAGAATGTAAAAAATCATTTATTGTGATATCATGACTTATTAATTAGTAGAAAATTCATACTGGGAAAATAGTTCAAATTGCAAAAAAAAGTGGCAAAGTTTTAATTAAAGCCAAACATTTAAAAAATGTCAAGAATATTACAGTAGTCATTAAGCCCTACAAATGTAAAGAATATGACAAAGTTTTTAATGAAAGATCATACCTTATGAATCTCCATGGATTTAGAATTCAAGAGAAGTTTTGTACTTGCCAAGAATATGTCAGAACTTTATTCAAATTTTTTAAAAATATCATAATCAATCCAATCCTAATACCTATACTATCTGTAGTGAGAACCCTGTAACATGCATAACTTACATGTTAGCAAAATGTTTAGTATTGAGAAAAATGATCACATATGTGAAATACAGCAACATCATTATAGTCCATATATTTCTCAATATGAGATATATCAGAGAGAATTTCTGTATTTATAGGGTCTGTGGCCTTCTTTTGAACAGTTGCTTAAAATTTAATGGAGATTCTTAATTGATGTGACACAAATTTTTTAAAAAGTACTCAAATATCAGCATAGTGCAGATAGCTCAGCCCTGAGAAGATAGTTGGGTGGAACAAATCTCAAGTTAAAAACAAATTTAAAAAAAAAATAGACTCAAGTCTTGAAAATTAGATAAAATATTTTTTCTCTAGTTAATGTCATCAATGTTATAGGAGTCATTAATGAGAATTATTAATCTGTATTTTTAGATTGACGTGGTGCGGGAGATTGAACCCAGGGATATTCCATGCTAGGCAAATTCTCCGCCACTGTGTCATATCTTCAGCCATTTTTCCTATAGTGCATGTGTTTTGATCCTATGCAACAGTGAATATTTCTCAATGTTTTTAACAGTACCATGAATTGAATTTGATTTTCCTGAATTTTGTAGGTAACAAATAAAAAAGGATACTGTTTTGTTAATAGTTGGAGATTGCTTTTAATTCTTTAAGGCAGTGTAATTAAACTTCCAATTCCTTGGAGACAAATATTCCCCTAAATTTCAGTTTAATTATTTATCCTTTTTGTATCTACTAGGAAATGAAGACTGGCATAGAGAATATATATGCCCAGATTTCTAAATATTTAATTACTATTTCAAAATTTTATTCTGTAATTTGTGGCTGTTTTGTTGACACCACTTCATGTGGGATATATTGCTTTTGTTTGAAATTGATTTGAATATGCACATTTTCCAATCAATGGTCCACTTTAGAACTAAGTATCATTGGAGCTTTAATTGTGCATGCATATGTGTGTTTATGTGTGAAAATGGATATGTTTGCTTATGCCTCTCTTTAGAAGAAAGGGATTCACTTAACTAAAAGAGAATTTTAAGATTTCTTAATGAATTACCCATATTCAATAAACATTGAATATTATTAGCATAATTGCAGCCATCTTTCTTTTACCCATCCCTAATTCATAAATACTATCTTTATTCCCAAGAAATAGAATGTAGCCTGAGATAAAACCTAGCACCTTGAAAATATGCTGGTCTCTCCCTGTTCTTTCAGTGAGCGATTAGAGACAACTTGCCAGCCCCTGATATGGAGACATACTAGTTTCCCTGTTCTCTCCTTGAGAAGATAAAACAGACATACCAGTTTCCCCATTCTTTCTCTGTGAGACAGAAAAACTGCCAGCCTTGCTTGTTTCCTAAGAAATAAACTTGCCTACCATAAGATCAAGGGATGCTTACTATATCAGTCAAGATTAAAACCACCCCTAGTGTGTGGCCATGTTTCTATCCTATAAAAGGTAACACTCAAGGGGGTGTTGGGTCTGATTTTCATCCTTGCTGGTGCTGTTCCTCTCTTTTTTGCTGAGCAGCCTTGTCAGCTCCTGATAATAAACCTGCTTCTTATCCCAGGTGTGTGTGTGTGTGTGTGTGATTATTCCTGCACAACTTTTTTTTCCCAAAAAGTCCCCTTGAGGTACACTGAAAAATTTCTCCAAAATACATGCTTTCTGATTTAAAATCATGTTATTCTAATTGTGTAGTCTCTACTTTCTTGATACTCATGGAACATATGAATTACTCACTCATGGTTTATAACACATTGCTTTTATTACCTGTTCTGGGAATTTAAGAATAATTTTAATGAAAGAAAAAGGTATTCAGAAATTAGTTTGATTTCACAGGAAAATAAATACAATGGATCAACAAATTTATAGAGAAAGGTTCAATACCTTTAGCAATTAGAGTAATGCAAATCAAAACTACCCTAAAATTTTATCCCACTCCATTCAGAATGGCAATCATCAAGAATAGAGGCAACAATAAATGTTGGCAAGTATGTGGGGGGATAGGTACACTCATGCATTGGTATGGGACTTCAAATTGTTAGAACAACTGTGGATAGTAGTATGCAGCTTCTGCAGAATACATGGAATGGAATCACCTTTACACCAAGCCATTTATTCCTTGATTTAAAGCCAAAGGATGTAAAATCAGCATGCTATAGTGATGCAGTCACATCAATGTTTATAGCAGCTCAATTTGCTCTAGCTAAACTATGGAACCAAACTAGGTGTTCTTCCCATGAGGAAGAACAAAGGGAAAGCAATATTTATGACAGAAATATATTAATGGCCAGAGATGGTCTGATGGTAAGATATTTACTAAATAATTTGTATACTCTTTGAATGAAATAGTATTCATGTTTCTAAAATGAAAAAAAAATGTTTTAACAAGCTTGCAGGTATTTTCCTGAGAAGTTGCTGAATGAACAAAATTGGTTTTAATACAGAAAAATATTTGTTATTTTTCTGAAGAAGCAGAAAGATATAGAGTAAATGGTTCCAATTTTATAAAATAATGATTTAAAGAATGCTAAATATTATTTTCTGTATATGTCTATAGAAGAATATTAGAGAAAATACAAGTTTTATTCTTAATAATAATAAGAAGAATAATATTAATAATATAAACCACTATTTAGATAATTAAGGAGAATGTCCTGGAAGAAGGCAGAAGAAATTTCTTCCCAGTAAGGAAGAGGAGGATGTGGGATGCAAATGGGAGATTTAGCAAATCTGGCATAGAAAGAAATTGCTTTGGGTACATGTAAATATTTTAAAAATGTATATCAGTGGATTCTTCTTATATTTGTTTATTAATTAATATTTTGATTTGATACATATGATAATAGAATACATTAGAATCCATATTACACATATGGAGCACTATTTTTTATATCTATGCTTGTTCACATAGTACAGTCACATCCTTCTTGTCTTCTTACATGTACTTAGGCTTCTTCTGGAGGGAAAATTAGCAGTGAGAGCAGGAATGGTGATGAGAAAAAATTGTATCACATGTGAAAATTTTTTAACTATATTTTCAAACAGGTTGCAATTTCATTGAACAAAACCATACTTTAAAACCAAGCAAGAAAATATAAATATAGATGAATATTTGTTTTGCAGGGTGACCAAGTTTGTACAAGTAGAAACCAATTCAGATTCTTAAACTTAGAAATTACCAAGTGTTGCCCACTTTCCCAGGTCCTGGAAAGAGAGAAAGATCTTAGCTTCCTCTGATTGGCCAGGAGCTTGATGCTGGTTCCTTTGAGAAGATTGTCACTCAGTCCTTCCAGGTGACCTGAAGAATGATGACTCACTCACTGTCTCCATCCCACAGATGTAGAAACTGAGGTGCAGGCAGTTTTAAGTAGAATGTGTAAGGAAATTGGACATCATGTGGAAATTCCACTCTGTTTATTTTTTTCTTTTGCACAGCCACCAAAAGATCCTGGTGCCTCCTTCACTACTGCTAAAACTCATTTTTTAGAAATCTTTTTTTTTTGTTCAGAAAAAAAAGATTTTTCAGAAATCATTAGCATAGCTCTTCTTTTACTTGGCAAGAAATTCTGGAATAGCCTATTTTGAATGATATTTTCTGAGCATCTTATTTTTAATGGAAAATTGTATTGACTTCTAGAACCAAATTTTGTGACAGCAATGTCATCTGAGAGTAGTGTTTTCTGTAAGAATCTTCTAGTAGCTTGAGAAGTTGGAAACACAGCTTCTTTTGCCAGAGTTGGAGGTGATGAAGAACATTCCCAACTCTGGCTAACTCTTAGCACAATGAACTCTTAGCACTAGTACAGGGGAGAGGGTGTGTTCTAAAGGTCCAAGAAAGTGAGGCATTGGCTCCAAAAAAAGGGCAATATAAACTGATTTTCTCACTGAATCCCACAACAAACAAACAAAAAAACAAACAAACAAAGCCTTCACTACAGTGCCCCACATACTGTGTTGTGCATGTCCAGTGTTTGTGTGCACACATGCCTACACAAACATGAGCATCTGTGGAGTTTTGAAGCATCTGTAAATGTGGACATGATGCCCAATCCCAGCAAACTTCTTCAAAGGACAAGAATGTTGTCACTGTAGCCTTTTCTGTTGAAAAGTAATCTTGATGGCAAAATACCATCCCAGCTATACAATGTTTTTGAATTTTGTTTTAATCAGTTTTTTTCCTGCTGTGACCAAAAGGACTCAAATAGAACAATTTAGGGGAGAAATAGATTATTAGAGGGTTAATGGTTTTAGATGCCTCAGTCCATAGAAGGCCATCTCCATTCCTTGGGGCTCCAGGTGAGGCAGAACATCATTGCAGAGTAGTGTGGGGGGAGGGGACCAGCTCACATGATGATCAGGAAACATAGCGAGAGGTCTTCATTTACCAGATAAAAATAAATACTCCAATGTATTCCCCTAATGCCCACATCCTCCGACCACAACATACCACTTCAGGTTACATTTTATTAATCCATATTAGGGGATAAACTCACTAATTGGGTTAGGACTCTCAACCCACTCTTTTCTCCCCTGAACCTTTTTTCATTATCTCACACTTGAGCTTTTGGGGGATACCTCACATCCAAACCATTACAAATTCTGTCGGTGTCCCTGATAATGCCCTTTTCAATCACCCTTTCCATCAAGTCCAGTCCAGAGCTGTGCTTTCTGCACTGGTCAAGTGTCTCTCATCTGTCTGTGTCTGAGCAGCACTTCAGATTTTCTTGTCTTCCATGATGCAGCCTTCTTTAAGACACAGGCCACTCATTTAGCACATGGTCTCTCAATATGGGACTTTGGGACATTTTTAAATCATTATTTATTTCAGGCTGTATAACAGTTAATTTGAATTGTCAAATTGATTTGATTAAGAGATGCCAAATATTTAGAGGCTTCTGGGTGTGTCATTGAGGGTGTGTCTCGAAATGATTGGTATGTGTGTTGAGTCAAGACCCTTCCTAAACTTGGGCATTACCATCCAATAGGATGGTGGCTTGGATGGAATAAAAATTGGAACAATAAAAAAGCAGCAGGTGCAGATGCAAGATTCAATTCTTCTTGAATGGGTTCTTGATTGCTGCTGCAATCACTTGAGTACATCAGATCCTCACTCTTCCAAAGCAGACTCTGCCAAGTATTCTCCAGGAAGTTTCCAGAAGCCCTTGGTTTCAGACTGGGGAACATCACTGATCCCTTTTGTTCTGAGGCTTCAGCATCTTGGTCGTTGCAGCTCCTGGCTCCTGCAACTCTCCAGCATGCAGATGGATATTGTGGAGTATCCAACTTCTGGTCCTGTAAGCAAACCTAAAAAATCCCCTTTGTATACCTCCTGTTGGATCTGTTCCTTTAGAGAACCCCAACAAATAAAGGCAGGAATGCCACACAAATTCTGTTATATTCTAATATTTATATGTAGAAGCAACTGATGTCAGTGTGTCTCATTTTTAGAGATTTTTGTCTTTTATGATTGGTTTATAAAGAGTCTGATAAGTTTTTTTCAGTCTAAAATTAACTCAAAGTATTTTGCATATATTAACTAAGAAGAATCTGTAGAGTTCCTTTGAAATTATGTAGACACTCTTTATCTTGTTCAAATTTCACCCCTAGTTGCAGCCTCTATTTTCTCTTATCTGGGTCCATTACTACTGCGATAGTAGAAGCAAATGTGACTCCATTTTGTTTTATGACTTCATCCTGTAAAAAAACCATGCCAAGTAGAAGGGTCATGACTGGGGCAAGATGTTCTTTTCCTTTTGCTATAGAAACATTTAAGAACATGGAATTACCTAATGGGGCATTGTTTCTGAAACTAGGGTGATTAGGCTTCCTTCTGCTTGACTGCACTCTCCCGCTTCTGTACCCTGGCTTGCTTGCATTGGCTAGACCCCCGAACATCCCTTTTGCAGTTTTCAGGCTTATAAGGAGTGCCCTTTCAATTGTTCCGGGATAATCAGGGGAACTTCTTTATGTTCTGGTCAATTGCCACTAGTGTGCTTCAATAAAGGCTTGATTCAATTATATGTGAGTGGTCTGCAAGTCAGTTTATGAAACCCCAGGAAGAAGCTTTAACTATAACACTACAATGATGGCTTTGAACTAATGTTTTTGTTTTGTTTGCTTGTTTTTTAATGTTGCCATTCTCTGCATTTGGCATTTAACCCAAAGGCAAAAGCCAACTTACGTGTTCACAAATTTAAAGCAGTATGGAATCATGGATCCCCATTTCCTTCAGTTTCTTATAAGTGATTACTGTCTTTGTTTCTGAAACTACAGTTTTCCTCACTTGCCAACAAACTCCCTTCAAGCTGCCTCCTATAACCTTTTATCTTCTCCCATTTGTTCTATAAATATTTCCTCAATCTCAGCACAGTAATATGTGCCTTAAATGGCTACTTCTCCAAAGAACACTGGCTTCTTTCATTGGAGAATAAAAATTAGAATCTGTAATCTAGGTATAATGTGTGCTCATCCCCTTCCCACGTGCATGTGATCAGGGAGGATTCATGCTAGTCTCCTTCCTCTACCCATGTACAGAGGTCTAGGGACACTGGGTGCTTGTCCCCACACCCACATGTATACACTTTCTCATTCTGCCCATTTGCCAACAATCATCATTGGATCTGTGATGCTTCCCATAGCTCAGGTGTAGCAGGCTGGTGCCATGGGCTGCCATAGCTAGAGGTGGGGCTTTAGGAATGGGTGTAAGGTTCTGACCACATCAGTGGCTTAACAACTTGATGGGGTCAAAACTAAAGGAATTGTTAGGTGTTTGAGAAATCTGTAGGAGGTATGACTAGTTGGAGAAAGTTTGTCCCGGGGTAAGTGCCCTGGGAGAGAGCATCTTGTCCCTAGCCCTTTCCCTCTCTCTCTCTCTCTCTCTCTCTCTCTCTCTCTCTCTCTCTCTCTCTCCTTTCCTCTCCTCATGAGGTGGGCAGCTCAGCTCTGCCTTGCCCTCCCACCAAGCTGTTTTGTCTCACCACAGGCCCAGAGCAAGAGGGCCAAATCACTGTGGACTAAAGCCTTAGAGACTGAGCCAGTTTAAGTCCTTCCCCTTGATGTTGTTTTTATCAGGTCTTTTCTTTCAGCAATGGACAACTAATTATCACATACATCTATATATACTAAATAGATCTCTGTATAGTAAATCTAAATGATACCTTCACTTCTAGCCCAATCCATAGGGTTTATACAGGTTCAGCCTTTGCTTATTTATGTATTTTTTCCAAATGGAAGAAAACTAGCTCATATTACAGCTCTAACCTGATCCCATGATTGAACCAGGCCTGGACCTTTTGTGCCATCTGTTTTAGAGTTGCACGATGGTAAAAACCTGGTGTCATAACCAAACCAGACTAGGGCCTTCTGTGCCACCAGATCGAGAGCTGTAAGTTGTGACAACCCTGATTCCATGACTGAACAAGGCCAGGGCCTCCTGTGCAACCTGTTTAGAGCTGTAAGATGGAACAAGCCTGGTCAAATGCCAAAAAAAAAAACACAGCAGCTTCTGTGCCACCGGTTTTAGAGCTATAAGTTTGGAAGGGCCTGGTCCCATGACCAAACCAGGCCAGGGCCTGCTGTACCACCTGTTTCAGATCTTCACGATGGGAAATCACCTTGTCCCATCACCAAACCAGACTAGAACCTTCTGTACCAGCTGTTTTAGTGCTGTAAAATTAAACAAACCTGGTCCCATGACCAAACAAGGCCAAGGTGTCCTGTCACACCATTTTAGAAGTGTAAACTGAGACTTGCCTGTTCCCATGACTGAACCAGACCAGGGCCTCCTGTGCCACCTATTTTAGAGCTATAAGAAGTGACAAGCCTCCTCCCATGACCACAGCAGATGAAGGCTTCCTGTATCATATGTTTTAGAGCTGTAAGATAAGACAAAACTGGTCACATGACCAAACCAGATCAGCGTCTTTTCATGCCACATGATTTAGAGCTGTAAGTTGTGACAAGTCTGGTACTTTGACCAATCCAGACCAGGACCTCCTATATGACCTGTTTTAGAGATGTAGGATGAGACAAGCATGGTGCCAGGACCAAACCAGAACAGGGCCTTCCTGATTTAGCACTCTGATATGCTACAAGCCCTGTAACATGACCAAACCAGACCATGGTCTACTGTACCACCTGTTTTAGAGCTATAAGAGGGGACAAGCCTGGTATCATCAACAATCAGACCAGGGTCTCCTATACCACCTGTATTAGAGTTGTAAGATGCGACAAACCTAGTCCAAAGACCAAACCAGACCAGGTCCTCCTATACCACCTGTATTAGATCTGTAAGATGGGACAAACCTGGTTCAATGATGATTCCTGATGAGGGCCTCCTATACCACCAGTTTTAGAGCTGTTAGGTGGGACAAATAGGGTCCCATGAGCAAACTACACCAGGGCCAACTGTGCTACATGTATTAGAGCTGTAAGATGGGACAAGCCTGGTCTTATGACTGAACCAGGCCAGAGCCTCCTAGAGCTGTAAAATGAGACAAACCTGGTTCCATGATCAAACAAGGTCAGGACATTCTTTGACACCAATTTTAGAGATGTAAGATGGGACAAACCTGGTCTCATGAACAAACCAGAACAGGGCCTCCTGTTCCACCTGTTTTAGAGCTGTAAGAGTGAACAAGTCTGGTCCCATGGCCAAACTAGACCAAGACCTACTGTGCCAACTGTTTTAGAGCTATAAGATGGGCCAGGCCTGGACCCATAACCGAAATAGACCAGAGTCCTGTGTACCACCTGTATTAGAGCTGTAAGTTTTAGACACCTGGTCCCATAAATGAATCAGGCCAGGGCCTTCTGTGCCACCTGTTTTACAGCTCTAACTTAAGACAAATCTAGTCACATAACCCATCTTGGCCAGGGCATCCTGTGCCAACTGTTTCAGAGCTGTAAGATGGGACAAACTTGGTCCCATGACCAAACAAGGCCAGGGCCTCTTGTGCCACCTGCTTGAGAGCAGTAAGATGGCACAAGCCTGTTCCCATTACCAAAATAAACCAGAGCCTCTTGTACCAGCTGCATTAGTGCTCTAAAATGGGAGGCATGTGGTCCCATGACTGAACCAGGCCAGGGCCTCCTGCCACCTGTTTTAGAGCTGTAAGATGGGACAAAACTAGTCCCATGACCAAACTAGGCCTGGACTTCCTCTGCCATCTGCTGTAGAGGTGTAAGTTGGAAGAGCCTGATCCCATGATTGAAATGGGCTAGGGCAAATTGTGTCACATGATTTACAGCTGCAAGATGGGACAAGCCTGGTCTCATGACTGAATCAGGCCAGAGCCTCCTGAATCACCTGTTTTAGTGCTGTAAGATATGTCAGACCTAATCCCATGACTAAAACAGACCAGGTCCTTCTGTGCCACCTGATTTAACATGGGAGAAGTCTGGTCCTATGTCCAAACCAGGCCATGGCTTCCTGTGCTACCTTTTTAGAGCTGTAATATGGGACAAACCTGGTCCCATGACTGAACAAAACCAGGGCCTCTGGTGCCACCTGTTTTAGAGCTGTTAGATGAGACAATATGCTCCCATGACAGAACCACTCCATGGATTCTGTACCAGCCGTTTAAGAGCTGTCAGATGGGACAAGTCCGGTCTCATGACTGAACCATGACATGGCCTTTTGTGCCACCTGTTTTAGAGCTGTGAGATTGGAAAAAAAACTTGTCCCATGACTGAACCAGGACAGAGTTCATAATTTGATGGAATTATTAGAAGGTGGTAGAATTTATAGAATGTGGGTTCTAATTAGAGATATGTCTTGGAATGCTATATCTGGTCCATGGCCCCTTTCCTTTCTCTCTCTCTCTTCTCTCTACCACCCCTCCCCCTCTCTTTCCTGGATGTTCATCTACCTGTTTCCTGGATGTCCTATTGAGCAGCTTTTCTTTGCCATATCATTCCAGCTTGATGTTCTGTTTACCGTGGGCCCAAAGCAATGGAGGGAGCTGACAATGAATTGAAACCTCTGAAAATGTGAGCCAAAAGAAACTATTCCTCTTTTAACTTTTACATGTGAGGTATTTTGTTCACAGTGGAAAAAAAAACTGAGTTACACAATTAGCTTACTGAATATTTATGTTAACACTACACATTTGGTATTAAAGATGGGGAATTGAGTTTCTACTACTAAAGGATGTTTTCCAAGTCCTACAATGACAGAGTTTTGTATAGAGAGATCTTAAGTGGACTCCGATGCCAATTAGGAGTTTATGATCATTGTGTACAAATAAGTCAAATTTGCTTAATATTCTTGTTAATCACATTCAAATAATAATCCTTATTCATATGTACAAATATTCCACAATGAAACCACTATTCTCTATAATTAAACTGTACAAATAAATATTTTAAAAAGAGTAAATATTAAGTTTGGGTCTAAAATAAAACAAACTAAATTCACATTATTGCATTCTGAAAGAAAAGCTGCCACACAAGAAGAAAATTGCCTACTTTGCAAATTTACTCAGAGTAGGAGACTAAAACAGTAGTCCTAGAAAACAAAATATTTACTCAAAATATATTAAGCTAAGTCCTAGCCTTTTCAGAATAAATGTAAGCAAACAATCAAACACATAGCTCTAACAGGCCAGAAATGGTCACCAGAACACATACAGTTTTATTTCTAAGTATTGTGCACTTTGGGTATAGTCAGATATATGAACCGATCAAATTGTATACTGTAGTATAAAGTCCAAAACAGGTGTGCTGTTTTGGAATGTTAAGACTAGAAATATTTTATGACTAGATATTGGAGTACTGATCCTAAATTTCAACCTTCCTAGATTCTATGGCTTTAGGCCAGGAGCTGAGCTGCTTGCATTTTACTTTTACTATTCCTTAAATTGGTACAACATAACCCAATGTGACTCAGCCTCATTCTGCTGATATGCCTATATAATACTTAATTCTTAGGATTCCATTGTTCTTGGCTTTTCAAAGTCATCATCTGAGGCAAGATATTCTACCTTCCCCTTTGTAAAGTTAACTTTTAATTTATATTCAGTTTCTGCCTTAATTTTGAGAGTGTCTAAATATCATTCTACTTATTAATTCAATAAAAAATAAATAACACAATATATTGTGTATGCTAATTCCAGCTCTCTCTAGCGCTATCCTACATATCAATCTGAATGTGGAGATATGTTTATGCTAAAGAGGAAGAGGACTTCTAATTAGATGTGTACATTGGCAAATTGTAAGCCATTTTCCTTGTGAGCCAAGTTGAAATAAATCCCATATTCAACCTGGAAGTAATTACCTTGCACAATTGAACTGAGACAGATTGCTTTTTGTCTTCTTTATTCCTGAACAGTCAGTCATTAGTTGATGTAATAAATATTGATATGGAGTATAATACTCCAAAAAGTTTATTAAAAAATAATTTTAAATCCACAGTGGTTTTGTTATCCTGGGTCATGCCATTCATAGAAGTGGAATGAGTGCTTCTGTGGTTTTCTTAGATTTTGTTTTTGAGTTGTCAATGGCTCTGATAACATTTTATACAAGGATTCATTAACAATTGAAAAATTTCTTATATCATAAAGCACTATTGTCAACTTTGACTTCTAGACACATGAAATGCATCACTAAAAAGAGGGGATGTGACTAATAGAATTCATATTTATTGGAAGCTGCTTTTTGGGGGCCATTCGGTCTCTGAGTGGTACTGCTGGAGAGGGCAGAACTGCTTCCTGGTATGTGATGTCATTCTGATTATTTTGTTAGAGCTCCAATTTACAAGCTTCACTCTCTGATAACTGATGTCTTGAAAGGTATTTCCATCTCTTTACTGTTGTACAATTCAGAAAAGATATAGGTCATCATTTAGAGAATGGTTTCAATATATAAAAGAGGGTAATTCTCACACAATAGGTGCATCATCTAAATGAGTTTATACCTCAGACAAAAAATATTTCTCTAATGGCAACTCCTTGGGTATGTTAATGATCCTGTCCAGATCTGTTCAACAGAGATTAGGGTACTGGTTGGGATAGACAAGGGAAAACAGGCAAACAACTCCCCCCCCAGTCCTTTCAAAAACCTTTGCTCTTTACTCAACTAAAGAAAAATGAAGCAACTATCAGAACTACTTATTAAGTACTGAGCTTTCTGCTGCTATGCAGTGATTTGGAAGGACTGAGACTGAAATTAGATCTATTTCAATATTGATTAGGGCTTGAAATAAATGTTTACATCCTTGAAATAACTTCTTGGTTATTGTTTATTCATTAATGTCTTTAAATATTAAGTGGGAAGTCCATTGGTCTCCTACAAGTTCTAGATGGGCTAATTAGCCATTTTGTAAATCAATATACTACAGTATTTCATTTGAATAAATTAATTTATAATCTTGCATTGAGATGGAATTAAAATGTTGGTACAACTAGTTTTTAGACCCTAATTAATCTATAATCAATGTTACTATATACATGAATTGAATATAAAATTTCATTAGCAATTTTCTTGGGCAAAAGATAATGTGTAAGAACTTTCTCTAATTGCCAGGCCTGCAGAACAATACCCTGACTTCAGCTTTCTAAGCAAAATTGTCTACACACCATTTTTAAGGATATAGAGATGAAGATGCTACTAGTTGTTTGGATGATGTTTTTCTGGTCCTTGATGTTGCCCTTATACTTGAAATTGCCTACCTCACAAATATGAAATTCAGTTGGTTTTACTGCAGTTTTAGGCACTATTCCCTTATTTTGTTCTTCCTAACTAAATACAATTAACAATGCATATCAATTTGTCTGCTAATGCTACTTAAAAGCAAATTTCAACATTGACACTTATCGATTCAATTATTTATTCTGTCATACAACAAATAGTTATGTATGGATGCACTCTCTAAATATTGGGCTAAACAGAGCTTAAGGTGTTATTTGAGGGAACAACAAAACAAAGACAATATCAAATTAGTCCAATTAAAAAAATTAAAGGTCATATTGGGGCTGGGGTTGTGGCTCATTGGTAAAGAACTCACCTAATACATTTGAGAGGCTGGGTTCAATCCTGAGCACCACATAAAAATTAAAAAAGTAATAAACATATTGTGTCCAACTACACCTAAAAATATTTTAAAGATTTTAGTGTTATATTGTAGTAGAAGAAGGCTAAATTGATGATGAAATATCAGTAATATGATGCATTTTCACAACTATAAGAGTAAATAATTGTGAAAACACAAAGTTAAATTTGCTTAATTAGTGATATTATTAGAAATTTAAATTGCTTGACAAATAGCCTTTAAAAAAACACTATACACCTTTCTGCTGTATGTACAGAATCCAGTGGCTGGTCAGCACAGGAGTGGCTCCAGAGCTCAATAACATCCAACACTGTGTTAAAAACATGGTCACCCATCTTGGTGTATGGCATCCAATAACTCCCCTATGGTAGTATTTTAGCAAATTTTTGCTCAGCAGAAACTCTGCTCAAGGTACCATGAGGAATTAAAACTATCTATCAGATGTAGGTAATCAAGCACTACAGACTCCTAGGGTAGCAGAAAAATTGGGGTTTATATGGACAATTTTATGATGTTCTGTTTATATACAGAGTCCCATTTACAAAATTCATTGTCCTTTTAGTGTTTCCCCAAGGATGTAGGTTTTAATGCTATTCCCAGTTAGTACTCTGCAAAAAGATGTTTTCCAAGGTCAAACACATTTGAGAAGCAATAGCTACCATAGAGGCTCTGAGTATTCCTGCTAAAATTAAAACTACTTAAATTAACCTGGAGTTTGTACCAACAAATTTGATTACAAAAAAATCTTTCACAAATTTCTTTCAGTATTCTATTTAGTATTGTATTCACAGAAAATGACTCAGTATATCTTTTTTCAGATAATACATAATTATTATAGAAACATAAAATTGTGTTTGGCTTTTTGAACTCATGTGTAGCTGTTATTTCAGTCTTTGAGTTTTTTTAGTGTGCTTACTTTTTAGATATATCTTCATGATTTACTTTGCTTGACTTCTTAAATGTAAATACCAGTTTTATTTCTTTTTTTAAAAATGTTATTTTATTGGATCCAACCTATGTTTCCAGCTTTCCATTTTGGATCGTTGGTATTTTATATTATGCACTCATCATCAGTTTGAGATCTTTGCTATTTACAAATGCCATGAGCATCTTTTTTTCAATTATAGAAAAAGAGATAAGGAGAAGGAATGGGCAATAGTGGAACCATACTATAAACCATCACTCTCTGATTATGACTGTTGATCTCATTAACTAGTGACACATCCTTCAGAAGGGAAATTCCTATAGATCATGCCTCTAGGCTTTGTGATTTGCAAATGTTTATTCAAGAGGCAAATAATATTTTCCTATTCTTAGCTCCTTCAGTTTTTCCATAATAAAATCATTAATAATTTGGTTTCTAACAACAGTGGATGTCTTCTAAAGAAGTAACACTGGTCAAGATCTTGACTTAGATTTTGCAGAAATAGAAATATGTCCTATAACACCCAGTGTCTTTCCTTGCTCAGTTTTTGTGATTTCAATGTATTTGTATTGCAATTTATATATTAATGGATAGCCACATGAAATTGTGTATACCAATTAGTGTAGTTTGTTAATAAATACATTTGAATGAATGAGATGTAAGGCTTTCAAATTAAGCATTTAAATATAATTGCTGTTTAAACATCATTTGACTTAACAGATGAGTATTATTATTTTTTTTTTATAATTCCATGTTTGGAGTGGCCTATTGTTAATTTATCTCTACACAAAGAAAAATACAATGTGTTGCTTAAATTTAGCTGAACCAACCTATTTTTAATGTAATTTGTTTATATTTATGTAAGTGTATTTGTGCATGTTTAGCCCCAACTATTCATTTCCGCTAATTTGAATCCTGGAGGAGGAGTTTTGGTTTTAGTACAAACCACTAAGTTAGTATTATTGAGAATTTGAATCTACCCTACAATAGAAGACCATATTTCAATTTTCATTGTTAACATTAATTAAGAAAGGAATGTACCAGAATTAGTAGAGAGCTCAAATCCTAAGACTGACAAGTCCTGAGTTCGTGATTGACACTGTGCCATTTTCTATCTGAGCATCATGAATAAGTTATTCTGTGCATTTAAACTTCAGTTCCTCATTTGTAAAACAGACATAAGGATGGTGATGAATACCTACCTCATAGCATTGTTTTAAAGAGTACATGGAATGAATTCAAGTAAAGGCCCTACCACATTGCCTTACACACATTAAGTGTTGGATAATATGATTACCAATCTCTTAAGTTTTATTTGTAAGCAAGACATCTAAACTGTCCAGAAAAAAGTTAACATGTAAAATTAAACTTTTATTTGCATGAGGCTCTGGCAATCAAAACAGACATATTTTTCAAAAAATTTTCTGTTTTTATGATTACCTTCTATATATTATCTAATTAATACAACCTGGCAGTATATTTTAAATTCGGAATATTCCAAAAGCACTTAATATGCCACCATACCAACAGCATCCAAGACATTTAAATCACAACACTTAACACATTTGGCAGAAATGCATATTTAAGTGGGATAATAGGGTCTACTGTTGTTGCATGGCCCATGCATGGCCCAAACACTCTGTAATAAAACCAACAAAACAGTAATCCCTTCTCATTGACACAAAAGTATTCCAAATTTGTCCAGATGGAAATGGAGCTCTTTAAACTAATTTAATTTTAGGACATGTATCTAGATATTTTGTTTCCTTTTCAAAGCTATCTAATTTGATTAAAATTTTGTTTGAATGTTTTTCTTTTCTTAAATATAGCAGATGTTACAAAAATAAAATGGGAAGGCTATGGGTAAATTGCCTTTGTTTGAAACATGCTATTATTTAATACTACAAAGACAATGAGGTTTAATTATGATCAGTCCTTTAAGTACCAGAAAAACCAACTAGCCAGTAGTCTAAGTCCTCTGAAGAGACAAGATCAGAGAAAACATCTAGTACATAGTATCCACACAATCAACAAGTCCTTATAGTTGCTCATATAGACTGTTTCTGCACAAAGAAGCATTGTTGAAGGGATATAACTTTAGGAAGAAATATAACCTGCACTTCACTCACTGTGGGCTCTTAGTTGTTCTCTCAGAAGATGGCAATTCTTCTATCCAGAGGGCTACTTCTGTATAATGCAAAGGTTCTTCAGGGGGAGTGAATACTTACCCTCATTTCCACTCTGCCTTTACCACTGGTGCCTTCTGACTGTATCTTGAAGGGATAGGAGCCTTCAATAGAAAACTTTATGGTAGGGACTGAGAAATGATAACCTGGCTCCTTTTCCCCATATGGAGCAATTAGCTTATTATATAAAACAAAATTTTTCTCAGTTAAAGACCACCTATTACATACACTAAATTGTTTTGTGTTTTTTTAATTTCATGAAACTAAAAAACCTCTTGACTATTGAATCCTATTCATATTTCACCTAAACAAGATGGCTCAATAAGTTGACTAAATTATAAGATGCTCAATAAATTAAGGAACACTTTGAAATGACAGGATTTTCCAATACATAAGAAAATAAGAAAGTGAACTTTTAAAATTTATGTTATTCTCATTTCAAACCATTTTAAACATTTTTTTATATTTCTAAAGAATTATCTTATTTGTTTTAATTAGTAATACATGACAGTAGAATGCTTTTATGCAGATTGAAATATCATACATACATGGGTTATATTTTCTTATTTTTCTGATTCTACATTTTGTATAATCTCATATATATATATATATATATATATATAATATTTATAATAATACTGTTACATAATACTAGTCTTCTTTACTCCGTATCCTCTAACGTTACCCCACTCTCCTCTACCTCATCTGAAGTAACCACATTCTTCTGTAGTGCCTCCCGACCTTATTGGGAATTAGCATTTATATATTAGAGAAAACATTTGTCTTTTGATTTCATGGGATTGGCTTGTTTCACTGAAGGTAATATTCTCCATGTCCACCCATATATCAGCAAATATTATGACTTCATTCTTCTTTTAAGCTGAGTAATACTCCATTGAATATATATTCCACATTTTCTTTATTCATTCATCTATTGAAGGACACCTAGTTTGGTTCCATAGTTTAGCTACAGTGAAATGAGCTGCTATAAACATTGACATGACTGCATCACTATAGCATGATGATAATAAGTCCTTTGGCTTTAAATAAAGGAATAAATGGCTTGGTGTAAAGGTGATTCCATTCCATGTATTACTTCAAAGTAGGCCAGATTTCAGTTGATTTAAAGTTATATTCAAAGATTAATTTTATTAAAATGATTACTATGATCTCAAATAGAAAATATAATATATAACTCAGCCATGGTACAAAATTATATACAATCTAAATACATTTTACTATTGCTAATTTCACTTTGTGATTTCATTATAACTAAAAAAAAGTGACCATGAAACTCAGAGTGACCAAGATATATTTATTGTGGCAGTGTCTGATTAATGAGAGAGGGAGGGAGAGAGAGAGAGAGAGAGAGAGAGAGAGAGAGAGAGAGAGAGAGAGAGAGAGAGAGAGAGAGGAGAAATAGCAAGAGAGGGAGACTTGGCAGGAGGGAGTTTTTAAAGCTAAAATCTAATGGGCTCTCTGGGTTTGCAAGCTGCCTTGTTGGCATGCAGTGATTGAATCATACCATAGTTACTAAAGGTGTCATCTTCTGCCTTCAGGCAGACTGAAAAGGGGTCAGATGTGGGTTTCTATTACACCAGACAGGTAAAAGCCAAGGGTTCACCATTAAGTGGGGTTGAATGTTCAGCTTTGAGTGGGGTTGAGTATTCAGACTTCAGGAAAAAAAAGCAAAGCTAACATTTATTCAGCCTGCTTGCAACTAACAATAGCTGATGCCTGTTAATGTTTTACAGAATACCTCATGAACACACAATCTAAATTATATTGAGATATTAAGCCATTATCTGTAGACAGATAATAATTAAAATAAATTAAATTAACTGTAAATGGGCTAAAGTTATGGCTTAGCAGTAGAATGCTTGCCTTGCATGTGTGAGACACTGGGTTCAATCCTCAGCAGCCCTTGAATTTATTGTCTTTTAAAGGACTGTTCAAGAACTTAGTGTGGATTCAGGAAACTATTACATGTATTTTTCAAATAACAGTGGTAGTGAATTGTGATTTTTGTGTTATGACAAGTTTGACTCACAAAGGAAAAATTCTGGTGGATTAGACATTGAAATAACCTGTCTGTTGAAGGAGAATATTTATGGAGTAGGGTATGAACCAATAAATAAATAAATAAAATGCTGTCTTCAAAAAATAAAAATAAATAAAAAATATTATCTTAATTAAAAAATTAACTGTAAATTATAAACATTACAGTTAAAACATAGTATTCTTAGTTTAAGACTGATAAAAATGACTTGCTGGATGTTTAAGGCCAAACTTAAAAATTAAGGTTAAAATAAAGTGGCCAAGAAAACCGGTATTTGGCTCTTGCTCTCTGAGTCAGCCTGAACCCAGCACAGGGAGAAAAGCTTTGCAACTCTGGGCCACATTACCTCCCAATAAGGGAAATTAATTAGAACACTGGAAAACAGAAATCCAATTAGTGTGCATACTGCAAAAGTGGAGCGTCATTAAAAAGGGGAGACATGCCTGATGCTTCCAAGAGAAGCCACATGGTCAGCAAGACCTTGACCCATCTTAATGCAGATGACACTAACAGAGCTAAAATGCTGCTCATATGTTCCCCAAGAGTGCGCTCCAAGCTGACTCTTACCATTAGATAGGAACAGGTCAGTTTGACCAGCTTGGTCTTAAACATCTAGCAAAAACAGTTAAAACCAAAGCACAGCCATTCCTGGGCATTTAAAAAGAAACAACAGGTATTTTAACGTAACTTAAAATGTACACTTATGTTAACACCCCTCAATATAAGTAAAATTTGAGGCAACAGAAGAGAGATTCTTAGGCAAAAATGCCTGATAACTGTCAATAAAAACTGCCAGAAGTTTTTAGCCAGTTTATGGCCTACAGATCTTCCTAACCTCCTACACAGGTAGATGTAATCAAGGTTTATTAATATTATTATCTAGCCCTAAGTAACAAAGGGATCTTTACTAAACACAGGGGTTCTGTCAATAATAAAAAAGATATTTTACAAAAATCAGATGACATTAACTTAAGTAAATATTATGTCTACATTCCTGCTAATTCTGACGATGTTAAAAATTTATGTTCCCTAGAAAAAGGGCCTTATTAGGCTTTGTTAGGCCTTGTTATGGGACAATTTGTCAGATCTTCTGCCTCCTAGTAAACAATTATTAATTTATATCATTTTCATGATATTTCAGATGTTACAAGTGCTATTTTGTCTTAGTCTTATTTCAGTACTCATGTCTTTTTGTTTCTCTCATAGAAGTGCCACCCTCAGGGTCAATCTAGAAAGGTCAATCTCCAAACAAGAGGTTTCACTAGACTCTCTGACAGAAGTAGTCTTACAAAGCAGATGAAGACTAGATCATCTCTTTCTTGTTCTTCCTGAACCAGATTTTTACCATGGACTCCTTGATCCACTCAGTTTCTAAAAAGGGACTCTAAACTGCTTGCCCACTGCACATTGCCCCCTCTCAGCTTGTAGTAGCAAGAACAGTCATCACCCTTTTTCCTTACAGCACTAGGAGTTCTCTAACATTAGAGGGAAAATTACAGTCAATGTAGATGTTCACCAATATATCTAGCTCAAAAAAATGTACCTGGGGAAACTACTCCCAAGATCACACTGGGTGATCTCCCAGAAAGAGACACTTGCTTCCACAACCCAACTTATAAGTGGACCAACTCCCCGTTCACCAAAAATTGTGCTTCTTGGGTACCACTTCAAACTCCTTGCCTAAATCTCCAAACTGTCAATAACTCTGAACTATGTAACCTACTATTTTGAGGGAGTAAAAGGAAAAGAACACCTGGACTTATTAAAAGGCCAGGGTCCACTGGTTTATTAATATAGATGGGCTGCCATTATTTTGGTTCCCCTCCTGGCTGGTATGAGAATAGCTGGATCTACTGCTTTGGGAACTGCAGCTCTTATCACAGGCTCTAAAGTTTTAAGTCCTTCAGCCATCAAATAGATATAGATTTAGAAAAACTAGAAAGGTCAGTCTCCAAACAAGACATTTCACTAGACTCTCTGACAGAAATAGTCTGACAAAGTAGATGAAGTCTAGATCATCTCTTTCTAAAACAAGGAGGACTTTGTATGGCTTCAGGAGAAACTTGTTGTTTCTATGCAAACCATTCTGGGATAATAAAGGACAGCTTGGCACTAATGAGAAACAGGTTAAAGGAAAGAGAGAAAACACAAAAACCTTCAGGCAATTTGTTCCAAAACCTATTCTCTTGGTCCCCTTGTTTGACTACCATCATTTCAGCAGTAGTTGGGCCCCTAGTACTTTTCATGATTGGGATTACTGTTGGATCCTGACTCTTAAAAACCCCCCTAAATCATAAACACAAGAATGTAGGTGAGGTCTGACTTATGATCTTGCAAGCCCAGTATGGTCCCTTAGACACAGAAGGATGGAAAAAAAAACTGAGGCCTAATGATGTGTAAGATTGACATCAAACTTACTATAACTAGTGGGGAATGTGGTAGTAAAAGCAAATATGACTCCATTTTGTTCTGTGACTCCATTCTGTAAAACAGCCATACCAAGGAGAAGGGTCATGACTGGGGCAAGATGCTCTTTTCCTTTTGCTATAGAAACCTTTGAGAACATGGAACTACCTAATGGGGAATTTTTTCTGTAACTAGGGTAATGGGGCTCTGTTTCTGTAAGTGGGTGATTGGGAAAACTGTGATTGGTTAGGCTTCCTGCCACTTGACTGCACTTGATTGCACCTCCCGCTTCTGTACCCTGGCTTGCTTGCATTGCCTAGACCCCCGAACATCCCTTTTGCAGTTTTCAGGCTTATAACGAGTGCTCTTGCAATTGTTAGGGGCTGATCAGGGGAACAACTTTATGTTCTCATCTGTCACCACTAGTGGGCTTCAATAAAGGCTTGATTTGATTATATGTGAGTGTTCTGGAAGTCAATTTATGAAACCCTAGGATGAAGCTTTAACTATAACAAGTGCTTGTGTTCAAGTAACACTTTTTGTCATTCAGAGGAATGTCATCTCAATATCTTCCTTTTCATTCTTCCTCATGACTGAGGGGTTTGATTTTGTGACCTTTGAGATATTTGACTCCTAGGCCTCTCTCTGCCAGGTGGGAGTCACATTGTGTCAGTTTGTGCCTGATGGATAGTCTTCTTGATTGAGAATATAATACTTTTTGAATGTACCAAGGTCTTGCATTTCTACTTCTCCCTTCTAGGAGCCTGTGGAAGTAAACACATGGAAAACTTGAGGTGGAAGGGTATTTTTCCTGGCTATGAGCAGGGTCTCTGGAACCAAAGGGAGCAATTCTTTTCTTAAACAAAACAACACCCCCAAAATATATAGGATAAGGAGGAGGAAGAGGACAAGGAGAAGGAGGAGGAAGAAGAGGAGGTGGCAGAGGAAATCCACGTGAAAATCAAACCAAACCACAATAATGTAGTGGAAGTATCATGTGCATGGAAACACTGGCATGGCTTGGCCCAAATTACGAAGCTAGTTTACTTCTAAAGGCCACTGGATGTGAAATCTATCTGTGTGACTTTATATCTCACAATGATTTAAACTAATTAAAAATGTTTTTAAGCAGGTGTGTGTCTGTCTGTCTGTCTCTCTGTGTGTAGATATGTAAATATATGGAATAGAGTGAGAGAGAGAGGGAGGAAGGGAGAGAGATAGTAAAAAGAATCAGTCTGCAACAGGCTCTCACTGTATCTCTCATCCCACTTGCAATCCATCCATTGTTTCTCCATTTTTTTGTGTTTGTTTCTTTGCTGCACTTTCAAGTCTTTGAGTAATAGTAATGGAAATTTATGTCTATATTGTGGAGAAATCTAAAACCTGGCATCAGGGAATGTGGATGATGAGCATCCTGGATTTATTGACCATTTTCATGTTGCACTGGAGAACAAGGGCGCTTGATGCTTATGAGCATGTCCAACTTTATCAACCAGTAGAACTACCTACTAGTGTGTGAGAAGGGGAAAGACAGTCTTGGTGTTTACCTCTAATTTTATACTTTCTATCTTTTGACTTTTTTTTCTGAAAGAGCTGTATACTGAAGCTCCAGAAATCTTGACAGTGTGTCTGGAGCAAAATCAATGGAGACCATGAGAATTTTTAAATTAATGTTACAGAACTAGTAACTTCAGTGAAACTGAGGCAGTACAAAGACTCCACTTCAAACCTTGATTCTTGTGATCAAGTTAGAAAGATTTCAGACTTGTCTCTCAGAATAATAGGCATGAGTTTATGGAAAGAATAGGACAAGGGAAAGGGATACTCTCAAGGAAGTTATTGGGTCCTCTCAGAAATGAGAGAGGTTGTGTGCATCTTCTGGTTACTGATTTTATTGGAGAGTCCAAGAGAAGTTTCAAGAGAGTCCCACCCTAATCCACATATTGGCTTTTGAATAATGGCTGTACAATTTCAGATTGTCAATTATGCATTGACATAACAACTGTAGGTCAATTTGGCACATTCTGACCAGTTCTCATTGGATTCTTAACCATAAATTGTTACAGATTTTAGAATTTGATGAAATTATATTTATGTCCCTGAGTTTTCAGACCTAGCCTGTGGAAAGAATCACAAGAATTTCCCTCTTAACTTGAACTTGGGTACCCTTTATCAATATTATTTCAGATCTGCATTTTTCCTGCAGAAAACAGGGAGTTTCTTGAAGAAAATGACATATCCTATGCACTTGGGACAGGCAGGAATGCAAGTAAATGTTTTTTGTAAAAGAAAGCATATGGAAATCAGCACAGTAGGCCCATTTTATTTATTCATTTCACATACCCTCATGTTCACAAACCTCACATCTCTCTGTACACTATCATTTAAGAAAAAGCATCCCTGCCTATGACATACTATGGCTAAGAGTTAGAATGAGAGTTTGTTCCATAACAACATGAATTTCAACAGAGAACTGGATAGCAATGCAGATTCTCAGGGCACATTACAGACTTCTAGTATCAGATGCAGGGATACTAATTTTCAGGATCCTTCAAGATGCACACTGGGGAAATACCACCTATTTTGGTCTTTTCACCAAGAAAACAATCTTTTTTTTTTTACCATTTTTATAAAAGCCTTTTTATAATAATCTCACTGACTAACACCCCAGGCAAACAGCCTTCCAGGACTAGAAAGTTCCAGTTCAGGTTGACATACTCTGAGACCCAAGGGGGTGCATGTGTGGTTCCATATTGCCCAGTAGTCCATGAGATCATGTTGCAGTGTCCCCTTTAAGACCCTCAACCATACCTCAGCCTAATAATCAAAGTCCTGTAAACACTTTGACATTTTCTACTTTTCTGGAGGTGGAAACACTAGCTAATCTGTTGTTTAGGAATCTCAGACATATGTGTCACTGTGCTTTGACCACAGTTAAAAGGACCACATTTTACTTATATGGAACATCCTGGGCCATGGTTTGCAGATCCTCGCACTTGCCCTTCTAGACCACTGGATGACAAGAGTAAATTTTCCTACTGGCTCTGCAGCCAGACTACAAGCTTATGTGAGTTCCACTAGAGTCCCTAAGATGTCAGTTTTCTGTGGGAGATTTAAATTCAGTGTCCAGATAGTGATATGCAGCCAGGGACATTAATGAGAGGGAGCAATGGCCATGGTACCGCAGCAGAAAAATCCTTTAGAATTTTTACACTTCCTTTTCCCTGTGAATGGCAGGCTGACTATTTTCCCACAGTGCTGAATCCTGAGGGTGGCACAGCTATGGTCACAGGCCCTAAAATGACCTGTTTTTTTAATGCTTTAAAGTGTTCATTGGGAAGTTAACTCAGGAGTTGGGAAGAGGACTAGAATTTGAATCTTGGGTCCAAGCCTAACACTTCTCCAAACTGTTGTGGGCCTTTGTTGGCTCCTGTGACTTTTATGTGACTCAAGTTTGTGTCCATGACCAAACAGCAGGTGTGCAACAAGAATAGTGCTTGCACAATTCCCGCCTCACAAGTGCTGCAGCCTTCCTCCACTCTCACTTCTGGCAGCTGTTCCTATTCCTCAGCACTTATATGGGGAAAGGCTAACAGAAAGCAGAGGACAGGCCTAGGAATTAAGGCAATACATGCTAATGTCCTGGCCATTTTGAGAAACTTTGCAAGTTTGGCCTTGTTGGAATGGTACCTTAGGTTTGTTTTAATTTGGTATAGTAAGACTCAGAGAAAGACAGTTGAATTTCACAGACTTCTACTGATTCCTTGAACAGTGATGTCAGGAAATGTGGGAAGCATTCTAGAAACTTTTTCTACATTTTAGATAATAATCCTTTACCAGACAAATATTTTCCTTCATTTTGTGGGTTGCCCTTTTACTCTGTTGATAGTCTTTTTGAATGCACATTTAAAACTGACTCATGTACTCTGATTTGACTACTTTTTTTTCATTTGTTTTCTATGCCTTTTGTGTCATATCAAAGAAATCATTATCAAATTAAATGTCATGAAAGTTTTACCTTGTGGATGCTAAAAAATTAAAATTTTTCTCTTATCTCAGGAACCATAATGAAAATCATTATCTTAGGACAATTATGTTGTAAGAACCCAAATATGCAAAAGAGAATTACTACAAGGTGGGTATGTGGATCAAGTTACTACCTCTCTTACAGGAACTCCAAAAGTAATGCTTAATCTTTCCCTTACAAGAGGGAGCAGAGGAAGCTTGGGATAATTAGACCTCTGTCCCTGAAAGTTATAGGTAACATACATTGGAATGTGACTTTGAGAAGCTAAGGCAAAAAGATGCCAGCATTTGTCTATGTGCCTGACATAAGATTGAAATAGTAAATCTTCCTGTACTAGCTAGAAGACTACCTTTTTCCATTGGCCCCTTCTTTTGACCTTTATCACTTATTCACTTCTTCAACTATAATTTCCCTCTGCCATGTAACCTAACATGTTTACAAGTTCCAGAAATTAGGTGCTTGATGTCATTGGGAGACCATTTTACTGTTTATTTGCTCCCTTAACAACAGAGCAACCATAGAAACTGCTGAGTCCTCTCAGATTGTTTACTCCTACAATTCTCTATATACAACAACAAAATGTCTTTTTACAAAAATATAACCAAAATCAATCCTGAGACTCCCAAATAAGAGCATGCCTGATGCAATGGGAGCTGCTGGGCTGGACCTACTGCCTCACATGCTTTACAGGTTTGTAAAAAAGGTTTAAATGTCATGAACAGGACAATCTTTGCTGACCTTGGGTCCAACACATACAGCTGTCTAATAATTGGTTCCTTTTGACTAAGCAATATAAACCTCAAACTTCACATGTCAAAAATAAACTGCAGACACAACCATCAAATCCCACACACATATATACAAACTTGCTTCTCTGAGAAAAGTCTCCCCATTTCAGGAAAAGCTCTATCCTATAAGTTGATCAGGACAGAAACCCTAACAATTATTTAGAGCTGCTTGCCATTGCTATATTCAGAAGGAAATATTATTGATTCTAGTTTTGAATTACACCAATAATTGACCCTGCTACATAAACTGAAGTTAACCTAAATATAACCTACCTAAAAAGAAGATTAATGTTTCAGTGTGCACAATGCACTTTTGGTCAAATGTTTTAGATTTCAAAGGCACCTATGGTCGTTTGGAACACATCTGAAGCCATCTGATTTTTACCTGCAAACCATATGGGTAGGAGTAAAAGAAAAATTCCTTTTCATCTTTAGTCAAAAGTAAAAATTTGTTTCAAAATGAAAGCCAGGCTTATACATGAATGAAGAAAAAGACAATATATGGGAAAAATGATGAAGAGCATGAAGAAAGTTCAGCAAGAAAAGTGAAAAGAATAATTAGCCTGATGAAAATAAGAGCATGATGTGTGGACCTGGGTTGGAATTCTAGCTCATCAGTTGTGCCCCTGGGTAAGCCAGCAGCTCATATATGCAGTTCTGAGGGTTGTAATTGATGCTAATTATAATTGCCTCATGAGAAAATTTTGGGGATTAAAAAAGATACGTTTCAAGAGGCCCTCAATAAATAATATCAACTAAGATTATTAATAGGCTCTTTAATTTTTCAAGTTGGGAATTAAAACTTATTGTTTCTCTTCAAAATGGAATATATATATATATATATATATATATATATATATATGTGTGTGTGTGTGTGTGTGTGTGTGTGTGTGTATAACATTAACAAGTATCAGAAAGGGAGAAGAGGTTCCTATCCCTGGGCAAATATCTCTTATTTCTGTTGTGTCTGGGACCTGACTAAGGAAGTTTAAAGCTGATGCAATGTTTCAATGTGTAGGAAGCTTCCAGTGGAATGTTCCTCTTGCCATTCAACCTTGGTGATGTATGCTAGGTTTACAACTCTTCCTAATTCAACAACTAAGGAAACAGTGAAAGAAGCATGCAGCACACAGAAGTACCTTTTCAAAATCTGGAATACCTTCCTGCTTAGGGGTCCATGGAAAGAGAGAAACCCATTGAAATTCTTTATTATTATGTAAGTAACACACAAGATGGTGGGTTCCATGGCAAATTTCATTCTAAAAAGGGTAAAGAAGTAGGATCACTAAGAATAGGAGAGTGTGACTCAACCCTTCTGGGTGTTTCCACTCTTGGAGCCACACCTCATTATCCAAATTGGAGTAAAAGTCCAGTTTATTGCAGGATGTGATAACTGTTCAGTACATTTTATTCAGAATTTAAAGCTGTGTACATTCCAGAGAAGCTTCTGACAAGTTGCAGGCTAAAAAGCACCTCTCCTGGTACAGAACACATCTGATGCCATCCAACGTTTTTCCTGCCAACAATGGGGCAGAAGCAATGCAGGAATGTCTTTCTATCTTCAGTCCAAACTACAATTTTCTTAGAAGTGGAAGGCTATAAGTCTTTGAATGATCTATGAACTTGTAATGGCCCATGCCTCTAATCCCAGTGGCTTGGGAGACTGATACAGGAGGACCATGAGTTCAAAGTCAGCCTCAGCAATGGCAAGGTGCTGAGCAACTCAGTGAGCCCCTATCTCTAAATAAAATACAAAATAGGAGTCAGTGAGAAGCACAGTGGTTGAGTGCCCCTGAGTTCAATTTCCAGTACAAACAACAACAACAACACAACATTCATAGAGGTGCTTATTAAATATTGGGTAATTATGAAATGGCAAATACAAAGCCAAAAGATGTTTCAGAAGTGCAAATACCCATAATTAGTCTCATTTTATCTCTTAAAAAAAGTTCTACCACCACAATATTCTGCAATTTGTTTGATGGAACACTATGCTAAAACCCTATCTGTATTTTTATTTTCTTAGTTAATTAGAAATTAAACACTCTTTGACATGCATTTGCAAATTAAAACAACTCAAAACTAAATAAAAACAAAACAAAAATCTCATTCAACTAAATGTTATTTCATTGTATATCCTTCTTGAATAAACATTATTTTATAAAAAGAAACTGGATCACAGTTAATATCTGTATAGATAGATATGTAGATAGATATAGAAATAGATAGATAGATGATGTAGATATATAGATAGATATAGATATACAGCAACACCTTAATATAATATTAAAACATCCCATTCCTCAATAAATGATAAATGAAAAATATTTGCATTCAAAGAACATAGAGATTTGAGAGAGGGGAAAGAAAGAAAATCTCAATTGAAAATTAAATATTAACTTTCAAAATTTTTCTCAATGTTCCTTCTCCACCAATAGGTAGAATTGTCTGAAGTTTGACAGTAGCTCCATTCTGGTGGATACCAGACAAGTTGGGTATGTGGGCTGATAGCAAGATGCTCTTTTGCCCACTTCCAGTCTTCCCACCAATTGTAGACAGCCCTTTCTCTCCCCATGCAGTTCAAGACTCACTGAGATGGGGAGAGCCTGGATTTCTCCAACTTGAGTTCCCCTGAAGAACTGCCCCTAGTCTCTGGCTTTCCACAGCTTGCCATATTCAGACTGGCCCACACAAACCTAACTGCAATCTGATGAACCTGTGTTTCAGCTTCCCCAGACTCCACTTTGCTGCAGTTCCAAGATTTCAATGTCATTTCACTTTGCAGAGAGACCACAGGTATGCACCTACAGAAAGAAGTGGCCCTGCAAGGAGGCATTCAGATGGTATCCACTAGCATACCCAGCAGAAAGACCTCAGATGCAACCAGACCCACAAATACCATGCCAATATGTCTCCAGACCCTGGCTCCTGTCTCCAGACTGAGGTGGATATGCCTCAAAATGGCAGCAGTGTTGGAAACAAACATGCAGTCTCCAAGATGGTTGTGTTCATGTGTAAACAAATCTATGGCTACTGTAAAAATAGGCTTGCAGGAATCAGAGGGCAGTGATTGATGATCCACTTGTTGTCTGTGAGCGTTCTTCAGACTAACATTGAGTGATCCATGGATAGGGGGCAGTTGGCAGGAGATGGACAGGCAATAGGCGGGTAAATGGGCCTTGTCATATCTTTTTTGATGTGTCGTCCACTCTGCTTCATTTCTTCTGTCCTGTCTTAGCCAAAGCTGCCAGTGCCCTTTGCCGGACCTCTTCAAAAACTTCCCAAATATTGTTTCCACTTTGACCCTTGTTATTCATTATCCACAGAGCAGCCAGTTTTTCTCAACCAAAATCAGATCATGGCACTCTCCTGGTTTAAAACCTTCTACTGCATCTGGAAAAATCCAAACCTGTTTCCAAAGAAAAAGCCCCAGGTAAACTGGGCCTGCTTCTCTCAACTGCAGCCTCCCTCATCACAGCACTGCAGCCACTCTGACTTTCTTTAAGGCATCAAAACTCACCAGATTCCTGCCAAACTTAGCTCCTCTGCAAATGCTGTGCCCAGTGTCTAGCCCCATTTTTTGTGTGTGTGTCATTGGATCCTTCTTCAAATTTTGGTTTAAATATTTTATCTTTAGACAAGGCTTCTCTGATTATATGATTATGTTTATGTGTTTATACTTTGCTAATTTTTGTCATTTTACCTTTATCAGACTATAAATTTAGTAATAGGAACAAGTGGAATGTGACAAATATAAGACTTCTGAGAAGTATTTATTGAAGGAAGGTGTACCATTTCTTTATTCCACAGAACACAGGCCATAAAGCTAGAAATAAAATGACTCAGTGATGTAAGTATATGATGATGGTCAGCAAAATATAAGAGAAAAGAAAAAGAGCTGAGTTAAGGGCATAAATGGTATTAAAAGGCCATGCAGTGTATATTCTTCTGTGTTAAATATTAAGAGTGGAAAAATCAATGAATAATAAAGATTCATAGTTCCTGAAGGTAGAAAAGAAGTAAGAATGAGAATGGCTACAATTGAGTAAAGGGTTTTCCTTTGGGGTAGAGAAAAATTTCCAATAGTCAGTGGTGGTATGTGCACAACAGTGTGAATGTGCTAATGCCTAGAACAAGAACTGGGTGCTTCACAAGTAAATTTCATTATGGTTAGAGTATGTCTCAATAAAGATATTATTTTTATTTAAAAGATTACATGAGATGAACTTCTATAAAACTGATATATCACACTAATGGAACCACAGGCCCTCAAAAGTCAGGCCATATTATTGATTATTTTATCTGCATAGCCTATTACAGAGCTGGGACTTACTGCCTGAATGATGACTGGATACTAGGGGCTGTGATTTGGAAGCAAATACTCTAGCCATTACATCTAGCTAAGCTTTGTTCAGCTCTAATTTCAACAAAGAGTGAGCCCTAACGAGATATAATTCCACATTAACCAGATATAAAATTTAGTATTCCACAATAGACTCCCACTTCTCTGCCAGTATTTGATAATTATGCACACACAAAAAAAGGCCTATAAGGTGGAAAGGCCAGCTGACTATCCATGAACTTCACAGAGATATAAAAGAAACTTCCCAGAACTTAGCAGTCTCCCATGATACCTGGCTGAATATGGCATCACAATTCCAGAGGCTGGGAAAAGTGTCTTCTGCCACATCTTCTTCCTCATGGGCAAGTGGAGATGAATTCTGTCACAGGCATTCACAAAAATTACCAGAAAGGTACCATTTGAGCTCAGTGTTGAACCAACACTGAGATTCATCCTGAGCTCCACCTCTAACATATTCTTTGGCTTTAAATAACCTAGTTACTTTTTCCCCAACTAGTTATCCACAGAATCTGAGTGATAAGCCTTCTGTTTTTTTTTTTTATTATTATTCATAGTATGCATTGAAGACTGAGAGCAGTCTGGGAGGCAGGTAAGCACAGCATTTGCCTCCAAGTCATTTACAAGGAATGCATGTCTCCCAACTCAGCTTCCAGAATATTAAACTCTTGTCATCAAAGTTAAACATTGCATTGCCAACTCAAGTGGAACCAAGTCTTTCTAAGGACCCATCCTTCTAGGGATGTTCAGTCTTCACAGAAAGGGTTCATGGCCTGCCACACACCATCAGTACCATCATGGCTTCACCTACCTGCAGTCACCAAGAGAAGATACTAGAGACCTCCATCACTCCAGCTGCACTTGGCACTGATGCAGACCTCAAACTTAACCATTCACCTACTGCCATCCAATGCCCATGACCTGGTCTAACCCTGTCTGAGAGGCAGCGCTTCTCATGCCTCCTCACAATGTGAAAGGAAATATGAAGTTCTCATAATAATCTTGGTCACTGAGGCTTTCATTATCCACAATGGGAATCTCTATAAGTCACTGGACAGGCAATTGACTCAACAGGCTGGATTCTATTGGTTGAACCAACATAACACTTTCCATCTTTTACTTACCCACTATCAGGGACACAATTTTTTTCTCAGAATAACATTATCTCAGACAAAAGAATTCTATGACTTCCTGGATATGGTCAGAAGAGAAGCAAACAAAAGGACTTTCTGGGCTTTGGAAGCCAGCATTGGGAAAAGCACCAGGGGCATTTTATAGGAGCTGAGGCCACTGGGACAGAGGGGCTGTGCCCTGGCCTGAAGCATATTCTTTACTCACCTAGTCCACTGTGAGACACAAAGCACATCTGCACAGCCATGCAGAGAAACCCATCTACAGCGTCCTCAATGCTACATGGCCAGACATTAGCTGTTCTTGATTGCTTGTTTCTTTGTTTTTGGGGGGAGAATACAGCACAATTTTTACTAATTTGGACACATGTGGGCAAATTACTTTCTTGTTTGGCATCTAGTGCTGAATCTTACTACTCTAGCTACATAAATTATTCTCCCTGCTCCATAAATAAAGCTGGGGTGCCCCTGGGCACACACCTCTTTGGTGACATTCCAGAATACCAGAGGATGAAATCAAATGCTCACCAAGGCAGTTCCAGGAGGCATTATGAGCATCTAGTCTACCCAGATAAAACTCTCATCAAAGCCATGAGCAGGCACAAGCCAACCAATCTGCCCTGTCTCTGTCCAAGTCCCAGCTGCCTTAAAGCCCAGGAGATAAGGCCCTACTTGGGTTTCTACTAAGTGCTGTTCCTTCCAAGGCCCCAACTGCTCCCCCAACCCCATTTGCCTGTAGCCCCTGATCTCCACTTCTCAATGATTACTAAACTCACTCTAACATTT
The DNA here is from genome assembly GCF_021218885.2 of Marmota monax. Taxonomy (NCBI): domain Eukaryota; kingdom Metazoa; phylum Chordata; class Mammalia; order Rodentia; family Sciuridae; genus Marmota; species Marmota monax. The sequence continues at coordinate 56,626 of NW_026694871.1, forward strand.
TCCCAGGTACCTTAATCCTTCCATTGCCACTGATATTTTCCACCATTCTATCTCAGCACCTTATTCTCATGGTCACTCACTAAAATTTGTCAATCCATCTCAAGTTCCATTCTTAAGTCTAGACTTCCAATATCCTACAAGTTAGTCAAGTATAAATGAAAATCACAGCCTATACACTAACAATTTACAGAAGAGATCAGGAGCAAGGAGGGCACAACCCAAAGAAAAACCTCAGAAAGCAGCATGGAGCTTGACTTTATTTGCTGATACACATGCATTCAACTCTTCTAGTTCTGTAATGGTCACAATTTACCCCACAAAAAATTCAACTCTACCATGCTTCTGGTTTCTATCACCTGAGCTCTTTGAATGGAAGAAGAGGCCCAATGTCTGGGATTGGCTGAATGGTCTAGGTGAGAAAAATAAGACTAGGCCTATACACCCATTTTCTACACATTGCCCACTCTAACTATTCATCCAATCCACAGTTACTCACAGTCTTCTTAATGTATCATATCATATTGTCATTCCATCCCTTATAAAACTCAGAAAAAATTGACACATATAACCCCTTTGCAAACACCCTTAACATTCTTGTTTCTGACCCTCTTTAGATGACTTCTGAACAACTGCATCAGAAACTCTCAACTTTACTGAAAAAATTTATCTCCAACACACTGTTTCTGTGCACCTGCACTCAATGTTTCTTACACAACAGTGAGTTCCCTGGTTTGCTATAGACTCTGGATGATTATTAACATTTTCACTTTTCTTCCAGTGGAACATGTCACCTAGAACTCAAAACTCTTCACAGTATTTAAATAGAGTTCAAATCCACAAAAAAAAAAAATTCATTAATTTCTCACAAATAATCTATCAAAAAACATGCATCCATACACGTTTTTTTGGTTTCTGACCTGTTAGAGTGAATTATTGTCCTTGACTTTATTAAGTGCCTCAGAGTATGACGACATACAGTTATGAGATTGTCCACTTTATAGCTCTCAGGTCTTGGTCCTCATTTGGTAATGACCTAGTCCCTTGCTCACATCTCCTTCAGCAGGGTTTTGATCCTCTCATGTATTCACACTCTCTTGAATTTTCCCAACCTCACTCTCCATCAGATAATTTTCATTGGCTTACAAAAATGATCTGATATTCCTCAGCTTAAGGTAAAATCACTACCCTTACCATCCTGTATCCACTATGGACTCTACACTGTACTCTGCAGCCATTCACAAGAGCACCAAAGAGTTATGTTAATCTTCTATCTTTATCTTTTATATACATATATTTAAGTTAGTAAGCCTTTCATAACTACAAAACTTAAATGAAGAGCAACATTTCTATAACCCTATTGTCTTCTAACTTCAGTATATTTTCTCAATGCAAAATTTTCAGTAACCTGCTTAAAATATAAATTTTTAGTCTTATATGAAAATATCTTCACCTTCTCTCTATTTTTGAATGTTGATTTAGCAGGACAAAATTCTATCCAGACAGTTACATCCCATGGCTTTTTGAAGATATTTTTACATTATCTCCTCCATTATTGCTCTCTGTTATTATCTAAATGTTATACTTTTTGTGCTTATTTTAAGATCTTTTTTGTTGGACTAAAGTTGTAGCTCAGTAGTAGAAGGCTGGCTTAGCATGTGTTAGGCAATAGGTTTGATCCTCAGCACCACATAAAATAATTAAAATAAAGATGTTTTGTACACCTATAACTAAAATGTACATATTAAAATGAAATCTTCTTGCTGGGCATGCTGATGCATTCCTGGAATCCCAGCAGTTCAGGAGGCTGTGGCAAGAGGATCGCAAGTTCAAAGCCAACCTCAGCAAAAGGGAGGCTCTAAGCCATACATTGAGACCCTGTCCCTAAATAAAATACAAAATAATACAAAATGGGACTTGAGGTATAGCTCAGTGGTTGAGTGTCCCTGAGTTCAATCCCCAGTACCCACCTTCCCCCAAAAAATGATAAATCAATTTCTTTGAAGTTATGTAGTTAAGCTGTAGTATAAATGGATTTGGATTTATTTTTACTTTATTTGAATTTTGTTGTGTTTCTTGACTCTGAATACTCATCATTTTAGAAAACATTGTAGCAATATCTTTTAATATTAAGTAACCCCAATTCTCTCAATTACTTTTGGAATTTTTTAAACATATCTAATGATTAATCTTCTAACCTGTTATTCTTTCTTTCATAATTTCCATATTTCTATTTCTGTGCTTTATTCTGAGTATTTTCCTCACATCTACTAGAACATCAGTTCTCATTTTAACTCCATATTGCCTGACTTTTCACTCAAATATCTTTTTAAAGTGATAAATGGACACAATACCTTTATTTTATTTATTTTTATGCAGTACTGATGATTGAACTCAGTTCCTCACATGTGGTAGGAAAGCTCTCTATGTCTGAGCTACAATCCCAGCCCTCAAATGAATTATTAAATAAATAAATATATTTTTACCTGTATGAAGTGCGATTTTTCCTATTTTGTTTAACAGCACTGGCCATGAAGGGAAATTAAAATATAAAACTCAATGAGATACCTTCATAAACCTACCAGGATTAATGAAGTAAAATGTAGGAACAATACTAAATGTTAGAGAGAAAGCAGAGAAACTTGGTCATTAAAATACTGCTAGAAAAGCCACTCTGGAAATTTAAAAAAAAAAAAAAAAACAAATCCTAAATATATAGTTCAGTCAATGCATTCATGAGTGTTTATTTCGGAGATGTGAAATCTTGTTTTCACAGAAGAATCTTTTATAGTAGTTTTATTCATAATGGCTTAAACTAGATACAACACAGATATGTTTCAACAGGGCAATGATAGTGCAAACTTGAGCACATCCACACAAAGTGTACTACACAACAATAACAAGGAACAAACATTCCATGCAAGAGTATTGACAAGATCCTTGACAAATCAGAGAATTAGGCTGAATATGAAATTCAACTCCAGAAAACTATACACTGCAGGATTTCACTCATACAAATTCCTGTATGACAAAATTACAAAATTATAAAAAGAAAAAGCAGATTAGTGATTGTCAGGATTTAGATAGGAGTTGAGGTAAGAGGAAAATTAATAATTGTAGCCATAAAAGAGCATTTTGTTAGATCCTTGTATGGACAAAAATATTCTGTTTCTTATTTGTATCAACACAAGTATCCTGATTGTGACACTGTGTTCAATTTTTAAGATATGCAAAAACTTGTTAAAATGTACATAGCATAACCCCAATTTACTTTTTGCAAGTGCATGTGAATGTATAATTACCTCAAAACACTATTTAATTAAAAATTTAAAAATGGGGCAAAAATGAAAGATACCCTAGAGTCCATGTATTCGACTTCAATAGAGCAGTCAAATTCATAGTCAGAAAATAAAATGGTGGTTTCCAAGGGCTGTAGGGAGGAATGGATTATAAAAATAGTGTTTAAAGAGTATAGAGTTCCTTTTTTTCAAATTATGGATATGGATATTAGTAATGTTTGCAATACCATGAATGTATTTAATGTCTCTGAACTACACACATAAAAATGGTAAATTTCTTTATATATATATATATATATATATATATATATATATATATAAAATTAAAATTATTTTCAATAACAAAAATCAACAATTTTTTCAACGAATTACAAGATTTTACATGTTAATACCTTGTTCATGGATAGGCAGAATTAATATCATTAAAATGGCCATACTTCCAAAAGTACTCTATAGGTTTAATGCAATGCCAATCAAAATCCCAATGGCATTCCTCACAGAAATAGAAAAAGCAATCAGGAAATTCATCTGGAGAAATAAAAGACCCAGAATAGCTAAAGCAATCCTAAGCAGGAAGTGTGAAACAGGTGGTATAGCCATACCAGATTTCAAACTATCCTATAGAGCAATAGTAACAAAATCAGCATGGTACTGGTACCAAAACAGGTGTGTAGAACAATGGTACAGAATAGAGGACACAGAGACCAATCCACAAAATTACAACTACCTTATATTAGACAAAGGTGCTAAAAGCATACAATGGAGAAAGGATAGCATCTTCAACAAATGGTGCTGGGAAAATTGGAAATTCATATGCAACAAAATGAAATTGAATCCCTTTCTCTCACCATGCACAAAAGTTAACTCAAAATGGGTCAAAGAAATAGGAATAAAACCAGAGACTCTGCATCATATAGAAGAAAAAGTTGGCCCTAATCTCCATCTCATGGGATCGGGCTCCAAATTTCTTAATAGGACACCTATAACACCAGAGTTAAAATCAAGAATCAACAAATGGGACATATTCAAACTAAAAAGTTTTTTTCTCAGCAAGAGAAATAATAAGTGAGGTAAACAGGGAGCCTACATCCTGGGAACAAATGTTTACCCCTCACACTTCAGATACAGCACTAATCTCCAGAGTATACAAAGAACTCAAAAATTTAAACAACAAAAACCAAATAACCCTATCAACAAATGGGCCAAAGATCTAAACAGACACTTCACAAAGGAAGATATGTAATCAATCAACAAATACACAAAAAATGCTCACCATCTCTAGCAGTCAGAGAAATGGAAATTAAAACCACTCTAAGATACCATCTCACTCCAGTAAAAAAGGCAGCCATTATGAAGTCAAACAATAACAAGTGCTGGCAAGGATGTGGAGAAAAAGGTACACTTGAACATTGCTGGTGGGACTGCAAAGTGGAGCAGCCAATTTGGAGAGCAGTATGGAGGTTCCTTGGAAAGCTAAGAATGGAACCACCATTTGACCCATCTATTCCCTTTCTTGGACTATACCCAAAAGACCTAAAAAGAGCATACTACAGGGACACAGCTACATCAATGTTCATAGCAGCACAATTCACTATATCTAGACTGTGGAACCAACCCAGATGCCCTTCAACAGATGAATGGATTAAAAAATGTGCCATTCATACACAATGGAATATTACTCAGCATTATAAAATAGCAAAGTCATGGCATTTGCAGGGAAATGGATGGCACTAAAGAAAATTATGCTAAGCAAAGTTAGCCAATCCCTAAAAAACAAATGCCGAATGTCTTCACTGATATAAGGGAGGTGACTCAAAACAGAGTAGGAAGGAAGAGCATGAGAAGAAGATTACCATGAAATAAGGAAAAGAGGAGAGAGGGTAAGGGAGGGAGAAGGGGAAATGCACGGAAGATGAAAGGAGACCCTCATGGATTCACAAAATACATATATGATGGTGTGAGGGGGAAGGGAAGGGGAAAAAAGAGAAAGAGAGAGATAAGTTTCACAGTAGTATGGGTAGACAATAGGGATGGGAGGGGAGGGGAGGGGAGGGGGATAGGGAGGGCAGCAGAATACAACTGACACTAGGATTGCTGTATGTATATACATGAATGTATAACCAATGTGATCCTGCAATCTGTACACTTGGAAAAATGAGAATTCATACCCTATTTGAATCAAATGTATGATATATCAAGATCGTTGTATTGTCTTGAACAACTAATAAAAAATCGATATTCCTTTCTAGATTCTGTGGCCTCCAGGGTCTCTAGGCTCTTTGTCCATCCATCTGTCCTGTCTCAACACAATTGTCTGACCATAGATTCTTCAGTTTTGAAAATACATGTAGCTCTTTTCTGCACCTGTTTGTCTTTATCCTCTTCCTAGAATATGCCTCCACTGGGCTCTGCACTGATAACTGCTTCCCACACTTGGATTTCACCTTAATAACCAGAACAGCACAGAGTCAAGTTTCTTCTCAGGAATCTAAAATTACTCTTGCTGTCTGCCTATTGGCCTTTCTTCTCACCAGTAATTTAAGGATAATAACAGCACTGATCACCCAGGCTACTGTAAGAATTAAATGACTCATTACCTGCAAAACATTTAAAATAGTGACTGGCATTCAAAAATAGTTAATTATTGCTATTATTAATTATCATGTTAGAAATATCACAAAATTATACTGTCTGAGTGAAGTGAAACACAAAAGATTTCATATTCAATGATTCTAATACTATGAAATTTTAGGGTAGGTAACAACTGCTAACCTTTGTAAAAGAAATTTGAATATTGGCAGGGCAGGGCTGGAGGAACCGGGAGAGAAAACTCTTTCCACTAGCATGGTGAGTCCTTCTATGCACACAGTTGTTAAAATCCATCAACGTGTGTGCTTGTAATATATGCATTTTGTTGTACATTAATTATAAATTCATAAATGGTTTTTAAAATGTCACTTCTAAAAAGAGGCTATCATTAACACTTGATTTAAAGGATCCTTACCACAGCTCAGTGCTTCTTACTACTATATCTTGCTCGTGTCCTCTGAGCCTTTATCCTCACCTTGAAAGACCCTGCTTATTCCATTCCCTCATCACCAACTATTCATTTTAGAATTTCCTCTCCTTTCTCTGCTTAGCAACAAAAACAGCAGCTCACACTAAATAAGTGTTCAATAACCATTCAAATACTGCACAGTGGAAGAAAAATAGAGGGAGAGGCTCAACTGGCCATAAGCTCCCAACATTCATAACAGCACTGGAAAGAATCTTGGAAGACTTCAATACACCATCTTCATTTTTACATGAGTAAATGGAGATGAAGGGATAAAAAAGTAATTTTCTCAAGGTCAGACTTGGAGAGGAAGCAGGTCTGGAATCCATATCTCTCAGAATTATTTTTTTTATTATTATTCAAACTCAATATTAATAAGTTCCCACATATGGGTTTACTCTATGATTACAATCAAATCTTCATTCAAGCATTAAGTTATGACTTCCAATACAGTGCTAAATTAAACACATCTTTCTTGGGGCAATTGAAATAAAATGGTAATAAGTTCACGGATTTTCAAGTACTCAAGCATGGACAATTATGAGTCAGAATGTTTCCCATTCATTTGGGCTGCCTTTAACTACCTGTACTTCACAGTCCAGATCATTACTGGCAAACCCTCTTTCACAATGTTCACTGAAGGTTTGAAATATTTAACCTATATAATTCTAATTCCAGTAAAATTCATGCAAGGCCACTTATGCTTTCAGATTCCTGTCATGTAGGCTACAGAATGTTATTTAAGCACAAAACCCTGAAATTAAGCAGAATATTGCCATTGCTTAGACCCAATGTTGGTGTCATAATGTGATAAGTGGTTGCATAAATTTCCTCACAGAGGTAATATAAGCATTACTAGATTTCAAGGTTTACATTTAATAGAGAAAGAGAAGGGAATGGAGAAAATAAAAATCTAAAGCATACACAGAAGAATTTTATTTTAAAATAAGACTATATATATATATATATATAACAAAACTATACTTATCATTGATATGCAAAAATAAAAAATTAACTATTTGGATTCAGTAAATAAAGGAAAGAAACATTCATTTTTTATATTCTCAGAATAATAAAACCCATGATTACCTATTCAAAATTCTGAATACAATATATTCTCAACTTTCCTAATTATCATTTGCTCATCCAGGATATTTTTCTGCTCCGTTAGTCTTATATGTTCCTCATTATGATGAAGCTTACAGACAGTATCTGACTGTAAATTTCACATCCTTCCTTTCATTTAGCCACACCAGCACTTTATATCTGCTATACATACCAGCAGACCAAATATAGTTATAAAAAGAAAGATGTTTTAGATGGTCAAAACCATAGTGATGGGGGCTATGTAAGATTAAAAACCTATCTGGGCCAGGAATGGTGTAACACATTTTTAAACCCAGTGACTTAAGAGACTAAGGCAGGAGGATCCCAAAACTGAGGCCATCATCAGTAATTTAAGCAAGACTTTGTATCAAAATAAAAAAGGACTAGGGATATAGATGTGGAATTCCCTGGGTTCAATCCCCAGTACCATGGTAGGTGGAATGGGAAAACAATAAAAAACTTTTTGAATATACAAGACCTACAGATTTAAATAGTTATTTCGATATAAAATGACCATAATGTTAAAAAATGAAAGTTTCTTCTCTTATCTCAGAGTTTTCATGGAAAACCATAATCTTAGGACAGTGATGTTGTAAGAGTCCATGCATGCAAAAGAGAACTGAAACAAGGTGGGTATGAGGATCCAGTTACTACCTTTCCTACAGGCACTACAAAGGAAATGCTTAGCTTTTATTTTCCCAGAGAGAGCAGAGGAAGCTTGGAAGAATTAGACATGTGCCCCTGAAATGTATAGGTAACATACATTGGAACATGACTCTCAGGGCTAAAGCCGGTAAACAGGATGCAAAGGCAAAGAAATGCCAGCATTTGAGTATGTGCCTAAAATAGGGTAGACATACTAAAATTTCTGCATTAGCTAGAAGACTATCTTTTTTCATTGGTCCCTCTTCCTATCTTTGTCATTTTTTTCACTATTTTTTAACTTTAATTCCCCTCCACCATGTAACCTAACATGTTCACAAGTTCCCAAAATTAGGTGCTTGATGTCTTTGGGAAACCATTTTTCTGTTTATTGCAACACTTGCAACTGCTGAGTCCTCTCCTAATGTTCAGTTCTATGATTCCCTATATACTCCAAAATGTACTTTTACAAAAGATAACAAAAATCAACCCTGTGATTTCTATATAAGAGCATCCCTAATGCAATGAGAGCTTCTGGGCTGGACCTACTCTCTCACATGTTTTACAAGTTTGTAACAAGCCTTAAGTGTCATTAACATGCCAAATTCAACCTACATATATTTGATGACCTTGGGTTCAATACATACAACTCTCTAATCATTGGTTCATTTTCACTAAGCAATATACACCTCAAACTTCACATGTCCAAAATCAACTGTAGACACCACCATCAACACCCCACACATATCTAAACTTGCTTCTCCAAAAAAAGTCTCTCCATTTTAGAAAAAGATCAATTCTATCAGTTGATCAGGCCACAAGTCTTGAAATTTATTCATGGCTGCTTGCCATTACCATATCCAGAAGGAAATATTATTGATTCTAGTTTTGAATTACAGCAATAACTGACAATGCTACATGAATTGAGATTAACCTAGATAACCTACATAACAGAAAGACCAATGTTTCATTGTGCACCATAAACTTTTGGTCAAATGTTTCAGATTTTAAAGGTACCTCTGGTAGTGTACATCATATCTGATGCCATCTAACTTTTGTCTTCCAACCATATGGTCAGGAGCAATGCAGGACTGTCTTCTATCTTCAATCAAAAGTGGAATTTCATTAGAAATTCAACTCTATAAGTCTTTGAAAGATATATAAACTTGTAAAAAAATCGTGCACATACTAATTTATAATATCTTACACAGCTGGGCATTTTAGAACATGCCTGTAATCCCAGTGGCTCAGGAGGCTGAGACAGGAGGAACACAATTTCAAAGTCTGCCTCAGTAATGCCAAGGCACTGAGCAACTCAATAAGCCCCTATCTCTATATAAAATTCAAAAAAGGGGTTCAGGTTGTAGCTCAGTGATTTAGTGTACCTGAGTTCAATCTCCAGTAGTATTAAAAAAATTTACAGAGGTACTTATTAATATGGGGCAATAATAAGATGGAAAATACAAACCTAAAAGCCATTGAAGATATGTAAATACCCATAACCAGTCTCATTTTATCTTTTTAAAGAAAAAAGGTCTACCACCACAATATTCTACCATTAGTTTGATGGCACAATAAGCTAAAGCCCTAACAGTATTTTACTTCATTAGATCATTAGAAATTAAGCACTCTTCAGCATAAATCTGCAAATTAAAAAAAAAAAGAAAAAAAACTTATAAAATTAATAAATGTTATTCCATTGTATACCTTTCATACTTTTTGAATAAACATTATTTTATAAATTAAGCTAGACCAAAAGTTAATAAAATAATACATACTTATTTGATACCAATTTAAAACAATTATTTACCCACTAATTATGATGTAATTGATAATAATTAAGAAGAAACTTAATTTAATCTACCTCCCTATGCGTGATACAAATTTCTCCCTAGCATTTATGCCACCTTCACCTATGATACTATGTTCAATACCAGAAATGTCTGGAACATTTATATAAAGATTTGAGTGTATTTTCCAGAACATTTCTATAAAATTCTGCACTGCCATTTGCTCAGCCTAATGTAATGAAATATTGATTCTTTCTTTTTTTTGTTCCACACAAATTTGAAAAGCAACTGTTATGATTTAATTTGACATAAAGTGGATATTTAAATTACTTTTCATAAAACAAAGAAAAAGAGATAGCAGTTATCATATTTTCTAAGGTAATTAGTAATTTTATAATTCTTAAATATGACTTTTGCATATATTTCAGGTCTGTTTTCCTGTTTCAATAACCAAATTAGAAATATTTGCTAAATAAGCTTAGAAATACTCTAGATTCAAGTATATGAATACTCTAGATTCAAACAGTATTTGAATATGTAGGTGGACAAATAACCAAACTGGGCTGAAAGAGGAGATACCATTGGTGATCAATTAGGGAAGAGAAAAAGTTTATACCACAGTTGCTTTCATAATTTTTAATTAAAATCTATTCAGCAAATTGTCTTAGAAATATCCCTTTTGAACAACGAAACACAACAAAATCTTCTTACACTTACATAAAAATTCTTCATGAATTTTTACATAAGTGCTGCCACTTGACTGCATAAATATATTTTAATCCAAGCTTTCATGATTTTTTTGAAAATGAACATCCTTAAAACCTTTATATTCAGAATATTGTCTTTATATTATAAATACGTAGTTTTAAAATATATACCAAATATTCTTGTTAAAAACTTAAATATCCAAATAAAGAAAACCTGTCTAGCATTATATAACTATCTTGAATGTGAGATAGGCAAGAACACTTTAAAATAATGCTTAACTAATCACAAAGTGACCATTCTGTAATAGATAGCAACTAATTAGACAAAAGTAAATAAAACTGTGTGATAAGATAAAAGAATAAAGAGAAATAAGCAGTGTTTACTGTTTTATCATTAGAGAAAATAATATCAAACATAGCTCAATTTTTTAAAAAAGGAGAGAAAGCCCACAACTGCACAAGTAAACAACAGGCCTGGCCAAATCAGTACTAGAAGCTGGAACCAATTCAGGGATAACAGTGACACCTAAACATCAATTGAAGAGTTGAACAATTTGCTTCAAATAGGGGGCAAGTGTTCCTTAGGTTCAGAGTATGCAAAGTACTGAAGAATAATATTACATGGGCACTGGTTGAAAAATAACCAAGCTATTCTCAAAATAGCTCTTTATTAAATACTGAATTAGGGCTCTTAAGTGAGGATATTCTTTTCAAATCATTGATAGCCTTAATTGGTCCACTTAATATGAAAATGGTGCCAGCAGGTATAATCAATTATATCTGAAGCTTTAATGTTTAGAGCAACTTACTTTCAAAGGACACAGAGAAGTCCAGGGAAATGTCATGCAAACATGGAGGCAGAAGATAGCAATCTACATGTCAAAGAGTGAGCCTCAAAGGAAATCATTTCAGTAATTACCGCGATATACAAATTCTAGGATTAGGACAAATAAATGTCTGTATAACCCCATCTATGCATTGTTTTATGAGAGCCTTGTGAAACTAATGCAGCCTATTTGAATACACATACATTGTTCCTGCCCCTTGGTTGGATGAATGTACAATTGTATCATATTACCTTACAACAGCATTGAAAGGCTGACCTTGTTGCAAGAAAAGACATTTCTTACTAGAATATTCTGAAGGCATGTGAAAACACAGCTCCTTGCCTGATGGAGATATAGAGATTTGTGATATGGCACAGTAATAATATATATATATATATATATATATATATATATATATATATATATACACACACACACACACACACACACACACACACACACACACACTATTACCTCCTTCGTTTGTGTAACTCTCACTTCTTTTTGTGTCAGAACTTTCCTGGTGAGACTGTTTGTATATCAGTTTCAAAAATGGACTAGAAGGCCAGTGGAGTTGACTGGTACGTGGGCTACCAGGGGCAGGTAGCTAAAACAAAAAGAGAAACATCACAAAATGTTAGAGTCTGTAAACAAGTCAAAATAACACCTGGCATTTTGCCAGGGGAATGTTAAGAGTTCATAAACAAGTCTGGATGGTGCCTGGCAAAATGCCAGAGGGAGTGGTTTGAGAAGTAACAAAAACGAGCCATTAAGTGTGGAGATTCCTTATTGGTTGACTGATGTATCTAGTTTATGCTAATTAGATAAGCTGTGTGGAATGTATAAATACTGCTCCTGTCCTGCAATAAACGGCTCCTACTCCTGCTGTATCAACGTACACAAGTTATTCGTCACCCCCCGATTATTTTGCTGCAGCCGGACTGCGGCAACAAAAGAAATATTCAGTGCCCAACAAACACTGACAATGACGTGAAAATGATTTTTTTGTTACTTCTACATGTTTGTAATCAGAAGATCTACATCTATTATGTTGTCAAAGGAAATAATACAGTACAGATTTTTTTTTTTTTTTGGAATGGGCATGTAGGTCATTCAAGTGGTAAAGTTCTCAGAGTTTACAGAATTGCCCATGTTGGGTATTTGTTCTGGCATACTCTGGCCATCTCCAGTTTTGTCCTGTTGAGACAATTCTACAGAAGGCTCAGCTAACCTCAGACCACAGATATCACTGTGAGTTTTGTGGTCCACCTGCTCTTTCCACAGGAGACAGAATTGACAAGAAGTTTTTGATGGTCTACAAGGAGCTCAGCAAAGAGTTTGTCTTACATGTAGGTCAACAATTAACACTGACTATCTTGGCTGTTACCACAGGTGACACTCCCACTGAAAATTGGTTAGAAATAGATGAATATATGCATAGGCATATATACACAGGTTAGAAATAGATGAATATATGCATAGGCCTCCATATATTGGATTACAGAATAAGGTAGTTGGATAATTATTTTCGTAGAAAAACTAGAATCAAATATTTAAATATTCACCCTACCACCCATGTCCTGATATAACCTAATTCTGCCATTGCAGGTATCCCACAATTATTGCCCCCCCCCACACACACACACAGAAAGGGAAGGTGAAAAGACTTTCCAGCTCTGATCCCAGATGAGGACTTGCCTGGATTGATCTTCTCTGGACTGATCCCTTTTACTCATAAATGCCTTCTGATAAATAGTCTTAGGTCCTGGTGTTAAGGCTGAGCCAACATGCAATTGTGCTCAGGACATTTTTGTGCCTAGAACCCTGGAAGGTTTGGATACACATGAAACATCTTTTAATCTTCTGCATCTCTTTTTAAATGAGCTGAATATGCACCCTCTCTGAAATGTGTGTGCCTTGTTACCAGCGTTCTAAGTTCTCTTTGGTTCTAATGCTAAGAAATTGAGTTTGATTCTTCAGATTTTCATTACCTTGGCCACTTCCTATAATAAAACCACCACAAAACATTCTGTGGAGTGTTGAATTTTCATCTTTTTATCTGTGTAAAAATACACAAATGGATGTGGCCTTTTAGTCTCTTGGGAAGTTGTCAATACATCTTGTAAATGGACTAGAAGGCCAGTGGAGTTGACTAATACATGGGATACCTGGGGTAGGTAAGGTAGCTAAAACATATAAAGTAGCAACAGAAAATAAATTTTCAGTCCCCAATAAACAGTGATATAACATGTGTCCACATTGGTGAAGGCTTGCAGTAGGGTCAGCAGGTGTCTTGGAGTAGACTTGGACCTCAATGGTAACATTAGAGCCTTATTTTTCTCTGAGTTTAATCTGGAGGCAGAATAAGAAGATTAGCACAGAAGAGACATCAGAGACCACAGACATGTGTAAAACCCAGCTGTCCCTGAGCTCCATTGCTCACTGGTGAGCCATTTATTGAGAGAAATAGCTGTGGTGGCCACATGATGGCAGCTTTGCACAGACCTGAGCATTCTGTCTGGCTCCCGCCACTCACCTGGATCCTATAAACATTGATGAGGCTGTGTCACAGTAGTATGCTGATATATTTTTTTTATTAGTTGCTCATGACAGTACAATGATCTTGACATATCATGCATTTAAATCAAATGGGGTATAAATTCTCATTTTTCCAAGTGTACAGGTTGCAGAATCACATTGGTTATATGGCTACATATATGCATACAGCAATACTAGTGTCTATTTTATTCTGCTGCCCTTCCTATCCCCCCTCTCCTCCCCTCCCCTCTCATCACCTCTCTCTACCCAATCTAATATGATACATTTCTCTCTTTTTTCTTCCCCCTCACATCATCATACATGTATTTTGTATTACAATGAGGGCCCCTCCAACTTCCATGCAATTCCCCTTCTCCCTCCCATTCCCTCCCACCTCTTTTCCCTATTTAGTGGTAATTGTCTTCTCATGCTCTTCCTCCCTACTCTATTTTGAGTCACCCCCCATTATATCAGTATGCTGATATTAAGTCCTTTGTATATATGCCAAAGAATGTGATAATTGGTTCAAAAGAATTTTAAATTTCCTCTCTCTCATTCCATCTGCACCTCCAGAACCCCAAGCAATGTCACCTCACTGGTGTCTTTTCATCTACACCTTTATGCTTGCTCATAAAATACATTGACATAGATATGTACATAGAAGTATATCAGTGAGTATGTAGAAATGTAAACACGGGGATTTTTTTTTTTTATTTTGCCCTTTTTACTTAAGAGAAAATTGGTGATTAACTTATTACTTTGCATTATTGCATAATTTTATACAGTGTTTGTGGATTATGAAGATCAGTTTATTCTTATCTTTTTATCTTTTGTAAAGCTATCTTCTACACTCCTAGTGAAATAGCTGTTAGTACAAAGCAAGTGTGCAGAAAATATTTTCCAATTCAACAGCTGCTAGTCCCAGGTTCTTCTAGGACTCATTGGGCCTATTATCTCACCTCCTATCCTATATTTTACTAAAGTATTACAAGGCATCTCCACAAACTATGCTGCTAGAACTCATGGCAAGGTTCATTTTATATCCAGAATTGAATTTTATACCCCTAGTATAGGGGCTGGCACATATGTGATCAATAAGTATTCATTCTATAAACTATATGATTTTGAAAGTTGAAAGCATTGTTAAAGACATGCATTGCAGTCTTATCTCAAAAATTGAGACATTTTGGCCAATAGTTTTTCATTTTTAGCTTAATTCCCTTTTAGTAGTCAGATGCTCTCAAGAAAGCCCAGGCTGTCAGGAAGAAGAGCAGCCCTAGTGATTAGTGAGTTCTCTCTGGGGCTGAAATCATTCTAGTGTCCCTTCTGCCTACCAGTTCTAACTTGCTTTGTTAATGTAAAGGTTGAATAGTGTGCTCTACTACTTCCAGAGGATATACTTTCAAGATATAGGTCAGCAATCCTGTCTCTTTGAGAGAATGTCTTCCCCAGGGAAAGCATCCTGTTTTCCTTGAGTAGACTTTGTGGTCACCCTGGCCATTCTTCATGACCACAATGCAATCACAATACTTTCTTGAAACACAGCAGAAATTCATCAGTCTTCACAAAGCACTTGCCCAGCCTGAAGGCCCAATTACTTACAAAACCCAGGCACATCCTGCTCCAAGGCAGCCCAGGATCCCATTTCAGAGAAAATAGATGAAACATATTGGTACCATGTTTTAAGGAAAAATTTAGAAATCAGCTTTCAATAGAAGTCATTCATTCTCTATCAGGATGCTATCTGGTCAGTTAAACTGTCATGGAATATGCTAGCTTTCATTTGATTTAAAACCTCAATTTCTACAGTTCCAAATATAGGTTTCAAATTATCTGGAGAAAAACCACCCCATAAAACTGCTAACGCTACAAATTCACACCTTTACCAAAAATTGGGTGTGATCCAGACCACTCTCCTAAAAGACCTGTTTGGGGGCTCAGTAGGAACAACATCAGGGACCAGATCCTGAGACAGGTGTTTGTCAGGGACCTGAGGACTAGGCCAGGAAATTGAACGTTTGTCAGATCAGGAGTTAAAACTGCCTTCACTCCTGGAGATCCAAAGGGGATCAACAGTATTTGTAGTCTTTATATGTTCCAAATTAATTGTTTCCAATGCTATACCTGATGTCATAGCAAATACCCAAATATGCTTGTCAGTTTACAGCTTCAGTCCTATCTAAAAAGGACCAGAACTTGGTTAGGCCTCCTCTTATGTAAATTTGAAATTATAATTTTACTGTCTTTTTCTACTGCAGGGTGACACTCATCAATATGATCTGAAGATTTCAAACAAGATTTGCACTACTTTTTAAACATAAATAGTTCTGAGGGTTTTACCCTGTCTTCAATCTACTGTCAAAAGTTCACATGTATGCTGTTTCAATCTCCACCAACATCTGTATTCACTTTTACTTCTATGGTTTATCAGCATAATTTATAAAATATTTTACTTTATAATATATTATATTTTAAGCATTTTGGATGTTTCATTCTATTGTAAGTGAATGATAAACAACACAATCATAGTGAGAACTTGAATGGATCTATGATTAATCAAAGTGATGCAAAGGGGTTCTCCACAGCATCTGGGAGGACAGATTTTAATAATTTGGCTTATCTTCTCATATACAAACATTAAAAAACTAATAAAGACATTTGGTTACAAAGCATTAACAAAATTATTTTCAACCTATAGTTTTTCCCTATCATAGTTAATAGGAAGAATTTGGAAATATTGAAACCTATATATGAAACTGTAGAAAATGAGGTTTTAAATCAAATGAAAGCTAGAATATTCCAGGACAGTTTAACTGACCCAGATAGCATCCTGGTAGAGAATGAATGACTTCCATTTAAAGCTGATTTCTTATGTATTACCAAGTATTCTGTAGCCCTGGGATGATATCATTTTATCAGGTTCCAGACTATTTGTAAAAAAAAAATAGGTTAAACATGATTTAATAATCTCTTGTTTTATGGTACTACTAAAGGAGAGCTCTTTTCATAAAAATAAATTATTTGAATTGGACTATGTTCAGTCTTATAGAAGTGCTGACTCTTGTTGTACCATAGCATGAGATACTTACATGCTGCTATGTTGAATTAAAAGACTCCATTTATCATTTCCACAGGTTGATCTAGGACAGAGAAGACAATCTTCAGGATCTTCCTCAACTGATATTGACAAAGAGTAGTTTTGAAATCACTAACGACTGCAAAAGACAGTATTTATGTGTATTCAATGGTGTTAGGTGTACCAAATGTATTTTAAACTATTAGACAAGCTGCTTTAAGTGTCCTCATGGGTCTCATTTTATCCAAACTATACTGTAATGTATTTCCATCACACATAAGACATGATACATGCATGCAAACATTAACTATAGTTTTATCCCTTGGATGAAACACTTTAATTATTAATAATTATGGTGATCATAAAAGATGACTTGGAAAGTACATGTTTGAACTCAATTTTAACATGTTCTCCACATCTCACTGCCTATTTTATGCAAGTGCAGGCAGTTACTAATTATTTGATCATTTGTTATCCATTCTGTTTCCTCATGTCCCTTAAAAATGTGGAAATTTCTTTAACATATCATTGTCTAACCAGGAGCATCAGAAGTACAGCTTGGCCCTCAATTTCAGGTGGTATATATTTCATCTTCTAATTGATCACTTTTCTTCACAGAAATGTTCCAAATATGTTCTGGATTCCAAGGCTACCTTCATCCCAGGTTCCTTGCTTTTGCCTCTCTGAGGGGAGCCCTCTGAGGGCTGCAACTCCAGCATCCCCCCATGATAGCTTGTTCTTCCTGGCATCTGTGCCCTGCCTCTCCCTGGCTTAGAGAAGATTCCTGGAACAATAAACAATAATTAATAAATTAATAAATAATAGCTAGTTATGCTCATCTTAAACTTATCCTATTTATCTGCTAAAACTATTCTTACTAGTGTCTGATCATGTCTCTTTCAATATTCTCTTATTTCTTATCCTATTCAAATTTTGGCAGCAGGTAATATTTTAGAATTTAATATTTTTGAAAAGTTCTTCAACATTTCAGTTGGAATGCTTCAGCAACAATACTTCCTTCTGGCTTTCCTTTCGTGTTTCTTAATGTTGTTCATTCTCCTTTAATAAATTCTATTCTTATCACTGATATCTAGTGTTTTTCACCATTTTTATTTTCATTGTACCTAGTCTCCTGCCATGTCACTTTCAACCTCCCCTTCCATCACCAGGGAGTGCTATGCAGGGGTGCCCCAAGGCTGCTCCTTGGGGCTGTCACACATTTTCTTGCTTCATGGAATTTCTCTTTTTTCTTTTTCTCATCTTGAGGTACATTGTTCTATCAACCTGGCAGCTGAGATCTATCTGTTCACCCTCCTTCATATTTATTTGCATTCATACAAGCACTGATTGAATATCTAGTCTTCAGTAAACTCCACTTCTAGGCAAAATTAGCCATAACCTGATCCTATTGTATTTTTGATGATGCCTTCCTTTTTTACTGTATAGTCTCCCTTAGAGCAGAAGCAATATGTTATATGTTTGTGAGCTTCTTTTAACTCACCTGGTATTTATCAGAATGTCTGAAACTTATTTCATGTTTGCAAGTATAACCACAAATTTGTACCACAAGGAATACCAATCTACATCACACAAATTCATCCAACCAAGTATTTCATTCTTACTCATTTTACTAAGGCTTATCTGTTAATAAAATTATATTATTTACATGATCATAACCTGGAATGTTGGATAAAGGTCATACAGAAATGTTAAATATGAAAATATAAGAGTTGTCAATGAAGGGCATGTGTGAATCTAGGATTCTGCCCATTGTGTTGTCAAAAGAACAGGTGGATTCTTCCTAGTTTTGGGTGCTATTCACCTAAGTGTAAATACCACCTTGTGTCTTGTCTGCTTATCTATGTAAACCATGGGCCCTTGTTTTACCTCATACATTGCATGTACCACATTTTTGACTCATATACACTTCCAGATTTCTGTATTTGAAATATGTTTACAAAGGGACACTTTGCATGTGACATTCTCCATTCCTCATTGAGTAACAGCCAAATATTCTTATTGAACATTGATTTTGGCCAACACTCCCTTTCATGTTTACTGACAATGCCAAAATAGAAACATTCTTTCTTGGTGGCTTCCTCATGGCAGTATTTCCTATTTCAAAGATTTGGTTTCATTCCCAATGAATGGTTAAATTTATCCCACTCCCTTTATCTTCAGATATCCTTGTCAGCCTTCCTGCTTTCCCACCAGAATGTTTTTTTTTTCCTAGTTGTTTGATGGTAGCTAAAAAAACGAATTTCTTCATTACTATGTGATGGGGGTAACAATTAGGAAATAGGAAAGGCAAAACAAATAGATGTATATGTCAATCAAATTCTCAATAGCTTTCTCTCTTCTCTGGCCTGAAAATGGCCATTGCCTCTTAAGCTTACTTAGAGGTGTTAATTGACTTACATGATTAAAGAAGATTAAAATCAGAATTTCATAATTCATACTCAATAACTATTTCCTAGGAATGAAACCAATAGTTGTCTGTCTAACTCTCTACCTACTCATCTATTAATCCATCCATCAAAATATCATGATAACAATGTCTATACTCATTGACTCCTTATTATGTATAAGAATCTCTACAAAGGTGTTTTGTTTTTGTATCCAGGATTGAACTCTCAGGGGTGCTTTACCACTGAGACACATTCCTAGCACTATTCCTAGATACATTTTTATTTACAGACAGTGTCTCTCCCAAGTTGCTTAGGGCATTGCTAAGTTGTGAGGTTTGCTTTGAACTCATGACCCTCCTTCCTCAGCCTCCCAAGCCCCTGAGATTACAGACATGTGCTACCACACCTGGCTCTGCAATGGTTTTTGGAGATATTACCCTGTTTCATCTTTGAGGTAAGACCAGGGATTTAGCCATTACAATTACCATTTCACAAATAAGAAAACCAAGGCCTAGCTAAAAAGCCTCCCATTGTCACACAGTAAATAAATGCCAGTGCTGGGATTTTTGACTCTGAATTTACTGACTGCAGAAGTGCTCTTGAAAGTTTTGCTACTCAAGCTTTTAAACATAGCACTCCTCTGACCTTTGAAAGCTGGATATTAAAATACAAAACTTCCTCCATTATTGGGAATAAATTTAAGCATAGTCACAAACATTTCAGGTTGATTTACAAGTGGAATTCTCAAGACTCTACCGAATTTGATCTTCCCTCTTCCACTGATATGACTATTTCCTACCCTCACTTCTATTTTGAGGGAGACAAACACCACTATTTATCATAGATCCCTGGAATGGCTATGGATCCCAGGTTAGGGGTCAGAGTTCAGCTCTACCCAAAACTCAGGAGACAGGAAAGGAGCCAGTGTGGTAAGGTAGTTCTCTTGAGCAGGGGGTTTTGTGGATTTTATGAATGTTCTTTATTTGCTAAAGAAAAAAATCTTACACAATTATATTAAGTTCTTTTTGTCCTATCTCATTTGAATCATGCAACAAACAAGAAATTAATAACCATTTTTTATTCAGCATTTATGATCTGCCATGCTCCATGCAGAGAATTTCTCATGATTTTTTATGTACATGAATTTTATTAAGAACTTTCATAGTAAATACCCATCTTATTCAATCTTAAATTTAGTGTCTTCTCCTTTTGGTGCTTTATGCTGTTTGGAGAGTACTGTGTCTTTTCTCCCCAGCACTCAGTAACTCATTGATAGTGTCACCAGGAAGACACAAGGAGAAAATCTTTACTCTACAGAAGCAGTACGGATCTATTTCTCTGAGCCTATTACAATGCCATCACCTTAACAACATTGTACTTTGTCATAGGAGGATATGAGTTACATGGGTCCACTTAAGTGGCCATGAAAGTAGAAGCTTGATGAATACAATGCTTCTCAATTTCATTTTATCTTATATGAATTAAAATGAGGTTGTTACCTATCCATCAAACTGAGTATAAAACAGAACAAAAAGAACTACAAATTAACCCTTAAAATTCTACTTAAAGAATGAAAAGTAACATTTGCACCTGCCATGTACTAAATGTTTTTTACAGCATAATTCTCATAAGAACTATTCAAAATAACAATTACTTTTACGTATCTTATAGGGATGCTTAAGTAAACTAACCCAAATAATGCATAAAATGTTATTTCTTTCATGACTCTCCTGAACTCCATGTTTCTGAAGTCCTAAACACCTCTAGTAGAATTGGGAATCCTGGGGAACTGATCTCTTCACACTTCCTGTGAAAATCTATGATGCTACTGAATAGCTGCATTGGCTTATAATTGTTATTCCTCACCCTCTTCCTGGGCATGGTTGACTCAACACAGGAAAGTTAGCTAACTCAACTATGAATAAGTCTTTTCTCTGGATGTTACACTCAAGATTGATTTTTCATAAGAAAAAAAACTTCAAAATTTTAATTATTAAATTATTTAATTATTCTAATTTGTTATACATGATGGCAGGATACAACTCATTTCATTTTACACATATAGAGAACAATTGGTGCAGTCAATATGGAAAGCAGTATGGAAATTTCTTGGAAAACTTGGAATGGAACCACCATTTTGCCTAGCTATTCCACTTCTCAGTTTATACCCAAAGGACTTAAAAACAGCATACTACAGGGACACAGTCATATCAATTTATAGAAGCACAATTCAGCAAAATCGTGGAACCAATCCATATGCCCTTCAGTAGATGAATGGATAGGGAAGCTTTGGTGTATATACACAATGGAATATTATTCAGCATTAAAAGAGAAAAAATAATCATGGCATTTGAAGATAAGTGGATGAAGTTGGAGAACATAATGCTAGGTGAAGTTAGCCAATCCCCCCCCCCCAAAAAAAAAAAAAAGGTCAAATGTTTTCTTTGATATGAGGATGCTGACTCATAATGGCAATGGTGGGGGCAGCATTAGATGAATGGACAAACTTTAGATAGAGCAAAGGGCAAAGGGGAGGGTGGGGTAGGGAGGGAACAAGGGGGTAAGAATGATGGTGGTATGATTTAGACATCATTACCCTAAGTACATGAGTAAAGAAACAAATGGTGTGAAAATACTTTGCATACACACAGTGATTTGAAAAATTGTGTTCTATATGATATTTATAATTTTATCTCCACAAGGAGCCTCTAGCTTGGGATTGACCATTGTTCCCTAAAGTAAGGCAAAGGGAGAGGGTGGTGGACTGGGATATGGACTTACATTTTGCAGTCTATTTTAATCAGCTTTTGTGTCACAGTGAACAAAAGACCTGATAAGAACACCTCATGGCAGAAGGGCATGGTGGAGGAAAGAAACTCAGGTCATAACAGCCAAGGAAGTGGAGAGAGAGAGAGAGTTTCACTTGCCAAGGACAAAGTATAAACCCCAAAGGTAGGTACCCAGTGACCTACTGCCTCTAGCCTCACCCTACCTGCCTACATTGATCATCTAACTCTAGTGGATTAATTCACTGGTTATGACCTTCATTATCTAATCATTTTACCTCTAAACTTTCTTGCTTTGTCTCACATTGGAGATTTAGGGGCACCTCATATCTGATCTATAACATGGGCCCTCTCTGATATTCCACCCTTACATTATCTCTTGCTGCTAGTAATGGTGGGTATTAAAGATGACAAAATCTGGATCAGGATTTGCCGGCTGGAGACTTTCCTGAGACATGTTGCTCTCAGCTGTGGAGAAAACACTTTCCTTGTTTTCCTCTCCATGCTATTCCTCCCTCTTGAACTTCTTTTCTGGATTCTCTTTATTTACTCCACCTCAATGATTCTCCGGATTTGTTTCTGGTGTAATAAAATAGGTTTCCCATTTTCAACAGCAAAATGTATGGTTTACAATGGATATGACTGCTGATTTAGAATAAAATGAAGACTTGGAGCTTAAATCCCAGATGAACTTTGGGTTAAGACAGTGGAAATTTCACAGATGAACTTGTGTTCGATTGTTCAGTGTGCAGTGGTAGCCTCTATCATGAGGGAAAATATCAATAACCTTCAGTTACCCAATAAATAGTTATTGAATGCCTGTCCACTCCAGAAGTTATGTAGCAAGATGAAGACAAAGTCTTTGTCCTCCAACAGAGGATACAAACAAGTAAAAAACAATTGCTAACTAAAATTAAAAACACCTTTTTTTAGATCTCCACTGGGGAGGAAGAGAAAGGGAGAGACATGGGGGTAGAAAATATGGTGAAAAGAGATGGACGTCATTACCCTAGGTTCATGGATAAAAACACAAATGGTGTGATTCTACTTTGTGTACAACCAAAGGCAAGAAAAATTGTGCTCTATTTGTGTAATATGAATTGAATTGCATTCTGCTGTCATATATAACTAGAATAATACACTAAAATAAAATACCCATAAAAAATGCATTCCTAAGAGTAAATTGACATATAAACTTTGACAAAAGAATATTTTAATACATTAACCTTGATCCTAAATACTAAAGGGATATTAAATATTTGCATGTACATACTCTTGTGATATTTACATGAAAAAGGTATATCATGGACACAAGAGAAAGAGTAATTAATTTACATAGACCTCGCCATTCATGCAACCTGAGTATTGGATGGTGGACTTCTTATAGCATGTGAGGGGATCTAGCAGGTGGAAGGAATGGAGGGCATTTTAGGAAAAGTGTGTGTGTGTGTGTGTGTGTGTGTTGTTATTATTTCTATTGCTGTAGCAGTTACTTTAGAAAGGACTCATGTTTGTTATTTTTGAAAGCTCCTAATTTCTCCATATTAGGAAGTGAGGGGGCTAATGGGAGTAACCCTTAATCCTCCATAAAACTTGTACAAAGCATCAAAAAGATATGCAATGACATTCACTATAACTTATTAAATAGAAGTATATCTCAATGGATAAATCAATATTTTATAAATATATCATTAATATTCAAACCAATGTTTGGAATAGAGCATAGTAAACTACTGAAGGCTTCATAGGAAGATAAGTGGAGAAGAAAACCTGACCTTGGGACCTTGAGTCAAAACATACTCTTTTCATTATTTCCTGTCTTCTCTTCTGTCATGTCATATTTATATGTCTGCTGCTATGGTCAATCCCTCCTTCAGACATGGATTTATCTTGTTTCCAAGTGTATGATTCATTTTTCTAAAACCTGAATTTTCAATGAAGAGCTAAAGAATTGTACGTGGAATGGCAATTGTAAATCAACAATTTACCAAGGTCCCATGAAATAAGCACTGTCTTGCATTTTTATGTGTTCACTTCTTTAAAAAGTCACCTTTTTAACTAGGGAAATATCCTTTTGTAAAGAGCAGCAACAAAAGGTGAGCTGGCTGTAGGAAGAAGATGGACATATTCAGAGATGAGAAAAGAGAATTTAAAGCCAGAGCAGAAGGCAAAGTTCATGATATGAGAAATCTTCATAGAGAGAATTAAGGAACTCTAAGGCATAGTGCTCAAGATATCTGAAATAAATATCCTAATTATTCTGCTTTGGAAAATATTACTTCTTAAGGATTCAGTAACTGGCATTCTCAAGTTCCTCACTCATTTGCCAAAGATAGCACAAGCTCTGTGTTCACTATTGGGCTCTGTCCAAAGCCTCTCTGGTTACCCAGGAGAACCTGCTTCAGGTCCACTGAGATTGGAAGAACAGACTGAAATCAGATACCTGACTTCACCTCTTTCTGACTCACAGGCATTCAGCAAATTACCTGAGCTTGCTTAAGCATTGTTTCTCCATTTACAAGGTCACAGGGCAGTTGCAGGCACTAAATAAAACAGTGCATGCAAAAATTCTGGCACATAATAAGTGCTCAATGAACATTAGTATTGTAATTATTTGTTACTAATTTTGATAGAAAATGCTGACACTAAAGTGTGCTTTGATTCATGTATAGATTTTTTTCCAATTCGTTACCTCACTTGGTTTGATAAGCAGCAGAGAGAAGAAGATGACCATTTATATGAAATTGAATAAATGAAGTTCATGAAATCTTACAACTAATTATCCAAAATCAAGTATTACAACTAAGCCAAATAAAGCAAACTACAATTAACATTGTTTACTCTTTTTTTAAAAAAAATAGTTACTAAATGGCTAACAGCAGAAAAAAGTCATGATAAGACACAAGCTGATTAAAAAAATGGTTTTATATTTATAACAATATCAACTTTACCTAAAAAGTAAGTTGTAATTCTATAGAACAAATCAAGAAATCCCAAGGTTATGTCACTGCCTGTAATACAACCTGGAACTAGGAAAACCTCAAAATAAATTATGAAGCAAATGAATGACCTTGAGAGGTCACCTCTGGCCCAATCTCCTCACCTGATGCTGTAGATTAAAGATCTGAGCTCCCTTAGCTACAAGGAAATCAGATGTAATTTAGTAGAAATTCCAGTGATTTCAGCAGAATGCAAAGGGTGCTGACATCCAAATGAATGAGGTCCATGAAAAACTGGGTTTGTTCCTCCTGCTCTTTGCATCATACTGGCATTTAATGCATTTCTAATTGGTTTCTTGTACAGTTTTTAAAAACTATTTTCAAATGATAGGTAAACTATTCTTGTACATCTTTGATGAGGATATAGTGAACATTTGTTTCCCACTTATATGGGATACCAAGAGTGATCAAAATCAGAGAGACAGACAGTAGAGTGATGGTTACCAAGTTCTCAGAGCAGTGCAGAATGGTGAGTTGTTTAAAGGACATAGAGTTTTGGCTTGTGAGATGCAAAGAATTCTGGAGATGGATGGTTGTGGTAGTTATACAACAGCGTGAAACTACAAATACCATGAAAATGTATTCTCAAATATAATGAAGATGGTAAATTTTGTCACTTGTATTTTACCACAATTAAAAGAAAAATTAAAATTTTTAAGTTAGTAGGCAATTTTAAACATTTTCTGAAATGCCTAGATATATCATTATCTTCAACAAATTGATTTAGACTCTCAAGTTATATACAAATAAATATATATATGTATATATAGTCATGATAAGAACATATATATATTATTGATATAAGCACACCTATATGTACTTCAAGTGCATAAATTGTATATTATTAGTAAATGATATATGAGCTTATGGAAGTTAAGCATTTGTTATCTTCCCAGTGGAATATGTGAGTTATGGTACATTGGTATCTAGAATCATATTTGCTTTTTGTAAATAGAGAAATGGTGTAGAAATCGCTAGAAGAGTGGGTGAAGTTTGAAAACATTGGGGGAGGCAAAATATTTTTATTATCAGAAGAACATAATCTCTGTTTAACACCATTACCTTTAAGATTCATGTATGCTATAATCTCTACATTCATACTGACAGACCTACAAAGAATAAGTTTCCAACTGTCTGGTCAAATCAAAATATCATTTGAAAATTATCTTGATTCATAAATTTGGTTATATATATATATATATTTTTTCTTTTTCATATACACATATATATATATATATATAACCAAATTTATGAATGAAGATAATATATATATATATATATATATATATATATATATATATATATATATATATTCTCCAGTGAATTTCTGAAACAAAAAACAAGAAAATCATTTGGCACATCTATTCCTTTGGGAATTATACTTTAAGATTTATTTTTATTTTTCTATAATGTCTAATTATGCCAAATAATAAGACTTATTATCCAAGATAATATCAAAATTCCAGCATGTCATTAAAGTTTTACAAATGAATAAATAAAAACCATGAATAATTCATACATCCAATCTCCACTCAGTTATGAAGACAATCTAATAAAATAACTTACTGAAAATTTATTGCTTTTGGTCTTTGTGACTCAGTTTGATCTGTGGGCTAGCAGCACCCAGGTATCATGAGAATTTGCTAGATGTGGAGACCTCCAGACTCCAGCCGACCTTGTTTATTCCCTAGTGTCTCTTGTGTACTTCAAAGTTTGCAAATACTTGCCCAGGAATATGCAAAGGTAAATCATAAACATTTTCTGATATGATGCTCAAAGGGGATCAGATGAAAGCAGAAATGGCTTATTTTCAAATGTCTTTATTCTAAGTTCTTAGCTGGTAAAACACTTTCTCTTCAAGCAACTGGGCATTGTGACACAGAATCCCTGATTTTCAACTTTTGAGATCATCAGGTCAGGGGAAAAATAGAAAAAAAAACATAATTAGGAATGTCCTAAAGCACAGGCCCCTGTGGAAGGAGACTTCTTCAGCAGCCTCAGGAAGACTTCTGTCTGCAGTAAATAACATATCAGTGCTTGTTCACCACTGAGCAGGAGGCTGAGAATTCACAGCACATCATCCCTTCCCATCCTTAGGGTAAATGTGCAAATGTCTGGCCCTTTTAGTTAGAAGAGTAAGAATGGATGGCAAGAGTACAACACAGCACACAGCCCAGGGAAGCCCCAGAGTTTTGGAGAACTTTAGTGTCAACAAATGGTTGGAGTGTAGACAGAAGAGGTTCAGGGTGGCACCTGGCCCAGAGCTAAGCCCAGCGAGTGTGTGTCCTGGAAGCCACAGGAGAGTGCCACTTGGGCTCCCCATAGGCTGGGCCTTCTAGCAATTTCTGTGAAACAAGAGTCAGTGCAGGGGTCTAAAGAACCCATATGGAGTGAAATGTGAAAGTACAGGTTGGACTTTTTCTTTTAGTCTATAGATAAGAAAGTGGAGCTCTCCAAAGTCAACATGGACAGCATTCAGACTTCCGTGGGTTAACAGCAAGTGCAGAGCCAGTTGCTTCTCTCCTGCTGAGAGTCCATGACATGGAGTGAGCCGGGGCAAATGGGTGCCAGCCAGGATGAGGCTTTCCACCCTCTGCCTAGGGTACTGGGCACACAGTGCCGAGGACCAGAGCTGGGGGCAAGGCCAGTGTGCAGGAGCATGGTCAGCACAAGGGGCAGTGTACTGGCTTCTAGGAATGGCACACTTTGGTCTCATCCCTCTCCTGGTACCTTCACAAACCAGGACAAGAGGAGAGCTGCAAGAAGTACTGCAGGCCCAGGGACTTCATGTCCCTTTGTTAGCTCAGCTTGGTGTGGTGGCACCAGGGCATCATCTCTTGCAGCTTTCCACACTGGTACCCATGGTGGGGCACACTGAAGACCCACAATCTGTGCACTGCACTTCTCTCTCAGCACATCTGGGGCACAGGAGAGGACAGTGGGCTTAGTGAGCCCTTCTCCAGACCTTGGAAATGTGTCCTTGGAAGCAGAGTCAGTCAGAACATTTCTCATCACAGAAAGCAGGACTTATCTGTCCCCAGAAGTGGTGAAATGAGTTTAACAGGGTGAAAAGGGGCCTTGGTGCAAAACCTGGCTCAAGAGGATGTGTGCAGCATTTCTAAACCATCTGAGGGTTTTGACCCTACATAAAAAAAAGTTTTCAACCAAAGCAAAAATCAAGCTTAAAAAAAGTAACATTACCAAGAATTTTTAAGCTAAGTCATAAATAGAATATGTAGTTTTTAGATCATCTTTGGACTTGAAAGGAAAAATTTTCACAGTATAAAACTAACCCCTAAAAATTCAATGATCATCTGAAATTAGCAAGTGACAACTGGAAAACTGCAAATCTAATGTAACAAAATGAAGTGTTGAATTCAATATGGAAATAACTTGATTTAATATTATTGACTTATGAATGCATTTTGGACTACATCTATTGAAGAAACTGTCATTCTAACATTTACTCTAAACTGGTAAAAGCCACCCATATTACATGAAATACATTTTTTAAGATTTGGTTTAAGTTTTAATTATGCAGTTCTTTATACTCCAAAAAAATCTGCTAATTACCATTTACTTACCCAGTGCACACTTAATGAACAGCATTTTATTATAATTAAATTTGTCTTTTAACTAAATTGACATGCTTACTAAATGAAGTAATTGGGACAAGAAATTTGTATCAAGAAGACTCTGCTGAGTCAAAATATTCTGTAATCTATTGAAGAAATTACTTAACAAGAAAACACAAAGTGACAGCTTTAAGAGAATGAAATAAAGCTAATACAATGGTTAACCAAAGCGAGAGGAAAGGCCATAATTCCAGATAAAAAGTTTGCAGATATTTTCCAAAAATGATTGAAAACATGAGTAATGAAAATAATGTTTCCATCTTCTATCCTATTTTGCATATCTTGTCCTTCTACCTGTGTCTTCCTTACAATATTTTTTTTCTCCTGTGGTGTTATTCTAGATTACAAAAGATACAACTCACTAGCACCTTTAGCACTAAATCATTTTAAATTAAAATTTGTTTATGTATTTCACATCTCAATCAGATGTTATTTCAGATTGAAACTGCACTTCCCTTTGCCTTCTTTTAAGACCCACTTATGGACATAGTGTCACTGAGTAAGAGCATTGCATTCTCATCAGAAGTGTCCACATGCTGTCAGAACCATGAAGATGGATTGGTAGCCTAGATAGTGAAATGGCAGACAACCAGGATCATTGATTCATTTTTTCAGAGCAAATTTGCTGGAGACTTTTTAATGTAATTGGCTAGAGATTTATTAATGTTAGTTAAACAATTAAAATAACCTTACAGGATTTTCACATAGATTTTCCATCATTTTCCCTTATTCCTAGATTATTTATTGTTTTACATGTCTGGTTTGTTTCTATCCTCAGAAGGACAGGGCATATATAATTGAATGTCAGTTACTGAGAAGAAGCGTGTGATGGAACATCATTCTGTATGAAGACAAACTGCTTGTCTATACACTCAGTGGAGTAGAAATTAGAGTGACTTCAAAAGGCCATGGGACTGAGAATCATAACAATAAATTTCAACTCAGGTAGAGAAACATTAAATAATTTGCTGGCAGTAAAACTGGTTAAAAACAAAACAAACAGAATTCCTACCCAAGTCTGCCGGATTCCCAAGCCCTGAACATCAATTGCACTATACAAATACCTCTTATGGTTACTCTACATATTTTCCCTTTCATTGTACTCTGTCCAAGCTGTTTGGGGAGGTTGTTTTATATTTGAAATTTGTGGTAATTTTTTGGTGTGTTGTTTATTTTGTTCTTTTCAGAGAAATATTTGTTGTACCACTTATCTGATGTACCATGTCTGCACTAAAAATAAGAGAAATTAAGATCCAAGTTATACTCGCTCTATTAATGCTGTGGAATGGTGTTTCTAAAACATTGTAAAATCTTGTCAACCACACAGATTCTGACTTCTTGGTTCTGGGTAGGGAGGCTGCCAGCCAGTGCCTAGCAGGTACCAATCCTGCTAGCCATTGACTGCATAAAGGAACAAAGCCCAGGAAGGACTATGGTTCATCTTCTGCTTTGAGATTTGAATGGAGCTGGCTAGAATAAGTGTGGGGTGTGGATTTATAGGATCAGCCACACATCTGACTAACAGTGTTAAAAATGAATAAATCAATGCCTGCAGATCATGAAAGCAGTCTCCTAATCAAAAGCATTCCAGAACTATTGCAAGTGAGTAGAGCCACTGAATAACCACAACACAAAATTTACTGGGTTTTATAATTTATTACTCTCTTTACTGCTACCCTACCAACATTCTCTTAATTATTTTTAAGGCACCTACTCAGTGTGTCCCACCTTCCAAAAAAAGGACCATCAAATCCTCCCCTTCAATAAAAATCTTAAGAAAATACACTTTAACAACCAGCCACCCACCCATGCGGTAGGCAGATCACCGGACCCAGATGCAGGAGGTGCCTCGCTGCAGCTGGCCCATGGCAGACCCTGAGGAGGGGTGGTGTGTGGCGCTGGGGTGCAGACTGCAGGAGGCACAGAATGCAGAGACTTGGCTTGCAGGTAATCAGACCGAGCTCTGGACAAACCTAAGGTCTCCCCAGCACTCCCCACCTCATCAAATATCTTACAAGAAAAACAGATGGAACTCATCTTGGAAAATCTCACCAACCCTTAAAACCTGTCAACCGGTGGGCGTGGTTACCAGCACAGTTCTGTGGTGGATCAGGCACCTGGTTTCCATCTCAGAGACTAAGAGTAGAGAGGCTACAGGTGGAAGCTCAAGTCCTCTAACACTGGCTACCACCACAACCTTGAATGCAGACTCAAGCTAGGAATAGACAACGCCACCTACTGGAAGAAAAGAAAACAGAGTTCTGAGAGACTTTTTTTTTCTTTCTCTTCTCTCTCTCTTTTCATCCATTCATCTAGTCTTCTCTACCCTTCCCCCTCTGGTCCTCACAACCTCAACATATGTGAAACCAAGAATTGTGCATGAAAAAGGTTTTTAACAACTGAATCACCAGAATAATATAATATAGAGGAATTGCATATGCCCCACATCCCTCCCCCTCCTCCCTTTTTTTCTTTTTTCTTTTATTTTCTTTTTCCCTCTCTCCTTTTTCTCTTTCTTTACTTGTTATGTTTTTTCCTTCTTACTCCCTCTATCCCACTTTCAACCCCCTAAATTTTACTATTTATAAGCAGAGTAATCTTCTAAATACAGATAGGAGTTTGAATCTATACATTTTTCCATAAATTACCTGTCTATTGGTTAGAGCTCTCCAAAGTTTCTAAGTTAGATTAACCCCATACCCTCACTCCTTTTCCCCTAAATATAACATCCTACACCTGAAATTCAGTTTTCTTCATGCTACCAGAAATGGTATGCCTTTTATGAAACTAATGACTATATTTTTAAATGATAATGGAAGCCAATATCTGTAGACATAGAGTCTAGCTATAAATGTATTAATAATGAAAACTTCTGCTTAGATGATGTACTATTGATATTGGGAACAGTTTACATTGTCTTTCTCCACAAAAGAGAGACTTTGGAACTATACAAGAGCAATATAAATATATAAGGGTAAAATCAATAACACAACAGTTACATAAAGCTGGAAAGAAATGTGAGCAGTATGAAAAAACAAGGAAAGAAAGGACCACAAACAATGCAGGTCAATTCAACATTAGAAGAGGTAATATCTGCAGCAGATGGAATGTCAGATAAAGAGTTCAGGATATACATGCCTCAGATGATCTGAAGTATCAAGGAAGACATTAGACAGCAAAATCAGACAATGAAAGATCACTTTGACAATGAATCACATAAACAAATTCAAGAAGCAAAAGATCAACTATACAGGGAGATAGAGGTTATAAAAAAAGCAGAAATCCTGGAAATGAAGGAAACAATAAACCAAATTAAAAACTCAAATGAGAGTATTACCAGCAGAGTAGAACACTTAGAAGATAGAACATCAGACAATGAAGATAAAGTATTTCAACTTGAGAAGAACATAGACAGCTCAGCGAGACTGTTAAGAAACCATGAGCAGAACATCCAAGAAATATGGGATAGCATAAAGAGACCAAACTTCAGTTATTGGAATACAGGAAGGTATAGAGGTCCAATCCAAAGGAATGAGCAATGTTTTCAATGAAATAATACTAGAAAACTTCCCAGACTTAAAGAATGTAAAAGAAATCCAAATCCTAGAAGCCTACAGGATGCCAAATGTGCAAAATCACAAGAGATCCACACCAAGACACATTATAATGAAGATGCCCAACATACAGAATAAGGAGAGAATTTTAAAAGCTACAAGAGAAAGGAAGCAGATTACATTTAGGGATAAACCAATCAGGTTAACGGCTGATCTTTCAACACACAATCTGAAACCTAGAAGATCCTGGAACAACATATTTCAAACACTGAAAGAAAATGGGTTCCAACCAAGAATCGTGTATCCAGGGAAATTAAGCTTCAGGATTGAAGATGAAATTAAAACCTTCCATGCAAAACAAAAGTTAAAAGAATTTGCAGCCAGAAAACCAGCACTTCAAAACATCCTTGGCAAAACATTACATGAAGAGGAAATGAAAAATAACAATGAAAAGCAACAGTGGGAACTAGTACAGTAAAGGAAAAACTAATCAAAGAGGAAAAACAAATCAACTCAAATAACAAAAATAAACAAATATGGCTGGAAGTATAAACCATATCTCAATAGTAACCCTAAATGTCAATGGCTTAAACTCACCAATGAAGAGACATAAGCTAGTAGAATGGATAAAAAAATCCAACAATATGCTGCCTACAGGAGATGCATCTGATAGGAAAAGATATACATAGACTGAAGGTGAAAAGTTGGGAAAAATTATACCACTCACATGGACCTTGGAAGCAAGCTGGAGTGTCCATACTCATATCAAATAAAATAGACTTCAAGCCAAAGTTAATCAAAAGAGATAAAGAAGGACACTACATACTTCTCAAGGAAAACATACACCAACAAGACATAACAATCATTAATATATATGCCCCAAATAATGGTGCAACTATGTTCATCAAACAAACCCTTCTCAAGTTCAAGAGTCAAATAGACCACAATACAATAATTAAGGGTGACTTCAATACACCTCTCTCACCAATGGAATGATCATCCAAACAAAAGTTGAATAAAGAAACTACAGAACTCAGTAATACAATTAATAACTTAGACTTAATTGACATATATAGAATATACCACCCAACATCAAGACGTTACACTTTTTTCTCAGCAGCACATGGATCTTTCTCAAAAATCGACCATATATTATGTCACAGGGCAACTCTTAGAAATTATAAAGGAGTAGAGATAATACCATGTATCTTATCTGATCCTAATGGAATGAAACTGGAAATCAAAGATAAAAGAAGGAAGCAAAAATCCTATATAACTTGGAGAATGAACAATATGTTACTGAATGATCAATGGGTTACAGAAGACATCAAGGAGAAAAATTAAAAAAAATTCTTAGAGATAAATGAAAACACAGACACCACATACCAGAATCTATGGGACAAAATGAAAGCAGTTCTAAGAGGAAAATTCATTGCTTGGAGTTCATTCCAAAAAAAAAAAAAAAAAAAAAAAAAAAAGAATAAACCGACAAATAAATGATCTCACACTTCAGCTCAAAACCCTAGAAAAAGAAGAGCAAAACAACAGCAAAATTAGTAGAAGGCAAGAAATAAATAAAATAAGAGCTGAAATCAATGAAATTGAAACAAAAGAAACAATTTTAAAAATTGACAAAACTAAAGGATGGTTCTTTGGAAAAATAAATAATATGGACAGACCTTTAGCCATGCTAATGAAGAGAAGAAGAGAGAGAACTCAGATTACCAGCATATGAGATGAAAAAGGCAATATCACTACAAAAATACAGAAGATAATTAGACATAATTTTGAAACCTTATACTCCAATAGAATAGAAGATAGTGAAGGCATCGATAAATTTCTTAAGTCATATGATCTGCCCAGATTGAGTCAGGAGGATATACACAACCTAAACAGACCAATATCAATTGAGGAAATAGAAGAAGCCATCAAAAAACTACCAACCAAGAAAAGCCCAGGACCGGATAGGTATACAGCAGAGTTTTACAAAACCTTTAAAGAAGAACTAATAGCAATACTTTTCAATCTATTTCAGGAAATAGAAAAAGAAGGAGTACTTCCAAATTCATTATATGAGGCCAACATCACGCTGATTCCTACACCAGACAAAGACACTTCAAAGAAAGAAAACTAGAGACCAATATCTCTAATAAACATACATGAAAAAATCCTCAATAAAATTCTGGCAAATTGGATACAAAAACGTATCAAAAAGATCATACATCATGATCAAGTAGGATTCATCCCTAGGATTCAAGGCTGGTTCAACATACGAAAATCAATAAATGTTATTCACCACATCAATAGAATTAAAGATAAGAACCATATGATCAACTCGATAGAGGCAGAAAAAGCATTCCACAAAGTACAGCATCCCTTTATATTCAAAACACTAGAAAAACTAGGGATAACAGGAACATACCTCAACATTGTAAAAGCTATTTATGCTAAGCCTCAGGCTAGCATCATTCTAAACAGAGAAAAATCGAAGACATTCCCTCTAAAATCTGGAACAAGACAGTGATGCCCTCTCTCACCACTTCTATTCAACATAGTTCTCCAAACACTGGCCAGAGCAATTAGACAGATGAAAGAAATTAAAGGCATAAAGATAGGAAAATAAGAACTTCAATTATCACTATTTTAGGATGACATGATTCTATACCTAGAAGACCCAAAATGTTCTACCAAGAAAATTCTAGAGATAGTAAATGAATTCAGCAAAGTGGTAGGATATAAAATCAACATGCATAAATCAAAGGCATTCCTGTATATCAGCGACAAATCCTCTGAAATGGAAATGAGAACAACCACCCCATTCACAATATACTCAAAAAAATAAAATACTTGGGAATCAATCTAACAAAAGAGGTGAAAGATCTATACAAGGAAAGCTACAGAACCCAAAAGAGAGAAATAGAAGTAGACCTTAGAAGATGGAAAGATATACCTTGTTCATGGATAGGCAGAACTAATGTCATTAAAATGGCCATATTACCAAAAGTACTCTATAGGTTTAATGCAATGCCAATCAAAATCCCAATGGCATTCCTCACAGAAATAGAAAAAGCAATCAGGAAATTCATCTGGAAAAATAAAAGACCCAGAATGGCAATAGCAGTTCTAAGCAGGAAGAGTGAAACTGGCAGTATAGTGATACCAGTTTTTACACTATACTACAGAGCAATAGTAACAAAAACAGCATGGTACTGGTACCAAAACAGGCGGGTAGACCAATGGTACTGAATAGAGGACACAGAGACCAATCCACAAAATTACAACTACCTTTTATTAGACAAAGATGCTAAAAGCATGCAATGGAGAAAGGATAGCATCTTCAACAAATGGTGCTG
>NW_026694872.1:0-5741 GCF_021218885.2 Marmota monax
AATGAATAGTTCTAGACTCCAATCTCACATCATATATAAAAATTAAGTGGACTTAGAAATAAATATAAAAGCCATAAATATAAGGGATAAAAAATGTTAAAAATAAATGGAAGCAGAAATCATCTTAACTTTGCATTATATGACTCTAAAATCATTAACAAAATAAAAATTAAATTGAAAATACTAAAATAATAAGAAGACATCATCAATAAAGTGAATACAGAACCCTCAGAATTTTGCAAATCATATATCTAATAAGAAACATGTCTCAAGAATATATAAAAATCTATCCTAAATCAATAATTGAAAAGCAAATTATCTAATTAAAGAAATGAACCAAAATTTAAGATCTGAATAGATTATTATCCAAATATTTTCTAAGAAAATCGACCAATGGCCAAAGAGAACATGAAAGGACATTCAATATTGTCAGTCACTAAAAAAATGCTAATCAAAGCTATAATATGATACCATAACTCACACAATAGCATGGCTAAAATTAAAACAATGGGTAAAAGATAAGTATTGGCAAGACTGTGGAGAAATAGAATTGTTCATACATTGCTGGTGAGGATGTAAAAGGGTGCGACCATTTTAGAAAAGTTTGCCAGTTCCTAAAATGCCCATAGACTGATTCAACAATTCTACTTATAGTTATGTACTGAAGAAAGATGAAAGCATATGTTCATACAAAAAAGTATACATCCTTGTTGATTGTAACATTTCTCCTAATAGCCAAAAAGTGAAAATAATCCATATATCCACTTACTGAGGGACAGAAAAATAAATCACACAATGGAATATTATTAGGCAATAAGAAAATAATGATGTGTGCTCTTACATGGATGAACCTTATAAATATTACATTAACTGAAAGAAGCAATCTCAAAAGAACTTTACACCACATAACTAATTTATAGAAAATATCCAGAATAGGCAAATCCATAGAAACAAAATGGATAGGGCTGGTAGGGCTTGTGGAATAATTGGTAGCTTATTGATATGAGGTTTCTTTCTGAGGTATGGAAATTGTTAAATTGATTGTAGTAATACTTACATAATACTATGATTGCACATTAAGCTGTGCCCTTTAAATGGGTGACTTGTATGTATGTGCATCTTTTCTAAAGCAGTTAAAATTATTATTTTGTGCCATCAACAGAGAGGGTCTAAGATCCAGGATGTGAAGACTTTTATGTATGTGGGAATATATCACAATAAAACTTACCATTCTGTATAATAGAAATGCTGCAATAAAAAAAGAGAGATTTGTAAAAATCCTGCTCGATACATCTTATTCTTTCTGAGAAATTAACAAAGAGTCTTATGGTTATACCCTTGAGATACTTCTTTTTTTATTCATGTACTCATGATAGTGTGTCTATACAATTTTGGTGGATAGCAATTTCAAAATATTGCTCCATTAACTTCTTAACATCTATTATTGAAGTGAGGTATTTATTGATTAGGCAGTTTTTTATCATTTTTCAGGTAACTTGTGTTATATTACTGATTCCTGACATTTCTCATATCTAATGTTATAGATTTTTTCCTGATGCATTTGAATGAATACTTATTCTTATTTGTTTTTCTTCATCATAATGTTTATTTTGGAGATCTCAATTTTGGAAAATTCACAATAATTATTTCTTTAAATATTGTTTTTCAAATATTTTTACAATCTTAGCATCTGGAATTCTGTTGTATGAACACGAAACATTTAAAATAAACTCTTGATTATTTAAAAAGAGTTATTTTAAACACTTGTACATAATAGATAAAATCTTTCCCATACAATGTGCCAATCTACTAATTATCTAATATTGTTCCACTTTGGCTAGCTTAGAATTTTTCCAAATTTTCATTGTTGTTGTTATTTTACTGACTCATTTTTTTTCTTTTGAATTTCTATTTGTTCTGCCTACTTGTTCATAAAAATTTTTTTGTTATTTTTTTCACTTGTTTCTTGTACATTCTAGCAATCTACTTTTAAACATCTAACTTTCTTACACCCTTAAGATTAATACACACATGACCCTTTGGGTTGCTTACTATTTATATTTTTTTCTGAATTAAACTTATTTTCTGATCTAACTTTTAGAGTTTCTCAGTGATGGTATTCTATTTCTTTTGGATATTTTTAGCTGATGTAAAGTTGGCCTTTTCTCTGTTTTTCTGAGTGTGTCTGCCTCTTATTTGAGCACATCTATTCCTTATCTGAATACTTTTATTGCCGGTTAATTTTTTTCCCTTTTCATTTCTCAGACTAGCCTTTTCTTACTGAAGAGGCAAGGAAATATTCTTCTATAGAGATGTGGGAATTGTAACACATATAGTCAAGATGTACTTTGATTCAAATTCTTTTTAAAGTCAAGAGTCTATTTTAAATTTCTAGGTACTCAGGTTGATAGAGTACAGCTTCAAAGACGCATGCGTTTTTTTCCTTTGATTTCTTGTCACTTGTCTGTCAACATTCCACCAGGACTTTTTTGTTGTTATTATTATTGTGTTGTTTTGTTTCATTAAAATTTTCTCTTGTCTTCATTGAAAAGTTGGGCATTCTGACTTCTGATACAACTTAAGATATGAACTCCTAGACAGTAAAATGCTAAAAATGGCTAAGGGAAGCTAATGTGACAGGTTAAAATTTCTAGAAACAAAAATTAAGAGAGTTCATCTTACAAGATGCCCATTAGGGATTGATCCTAGGAAAGTAAAGATAGTAGAACTATCCTGAGGTATTTAACTGATAAAAGACCCAGAAAAGCTCTGCTAATCCTGTGCAGCACACCAAGCCAAAAGCTACTTGTCAGACTTTGTGTTAGATTGAAATGTGAAACCAATTTTAGCCCCACCTTAGTCAACAGGTGCAGGTCATCCTGGAGAGGCTGTGGCTTTAGCAAATGGCTTTCTGCAGCTGAAAAGGCATGGATGCAGTTGACCATGAAGATTGTAGGCTGATCATATCTTTGAATGTGGGCAGGAAGTCCTTTCCTGAAAGCACATCTGGATGTCATGTTTCTATGTCTGTCATAGTTAATGTCTGGTTTCCTAGTCTAGTGACCACAACATTCCCACACTCTGGAATATTTTAACTACTTCATACGCGTTGTATTCAGTTATGGATGTCACCATGGAGAAGGAAATATAATGGCAAGTGCTGCAGTCCGGCTGCAGCAAAATAACGGGGGGTGACGAACAACTTGTGTAGATTGATACAGCAGGAGTGGGAGCCATTTATTGCAGGACAGGAGCGGTATTTATACATTCCACACAGCTTATCTAATTAGCATAAACTAGATACATCAGTCAACCAATAAGGAATCTCCACACTTAATGGCTCCTTTTGTTACTTCTCAAACCACTCCCTCTGGCATTTTGCCAGGCACCATCCAGACTTGTTTACGAACTCTAACATTCCCCTGGCAAAATGCCAGGTGTTATTTTGACTTGTTTACAGACTCTAACAGGCAAGCATATGTAAAGATCACCAATATGGAGAGTGGTTTGCTGCCATTTGGCATTTTTCGGCTACTATTTCTGAAATAGATTTATGAACTAATAAGCAATTCACATGGCAGAACATCTAGAGGCCAACTGGATTTCAGGATGAATTTAATAAGTAACTAAAGTCTTCCTAGGATCTAACTTTGTCCTTTGCTACTTTGTCTTTTTTCTGTCCTCTCTGCATCTTTCCAAGCCTCATTCACCTCATGATCAATGAATATTTCTTAGGAGCTGTGGGGCCATATATTTCAAACACCTATTTCTTCCTGTCTTATTGCCCAAAGTTTGATTACATGGATTTCTTAAACAAACTACAGGAAATATGATTACCAGAATTTTTTCCTATTCTTACTACTCAGACTAGTTAAAAATTGTATTTGATATTGGAAAAAAGAATAAATTTTAATGTTATCATTGCAATGTCCTCTCAAATTACAAATGTTATTTTCTTTTTTAAGGGTAATTGAGGAAACATATTTCAGAACTTAAAGAGAATGAATGCCTAGTTTGAAGGGGAGCTGAGACTAATGGACATCTAAAGTATGAAAATTACCATATTTAAAATTATGATTTTTTAATTAATTATTTTTTTTCTGTTGCTAAGCACAAGTAATTAGAAGAATATTTCCAGTATAACTACCAATAAAAATACTCCTTTCAGTTAGTTGTCAATTGCTCTGAAAGTCTTTCTCTTAGTTTATAAAACCCCCAAGAGAAATATTTTCTTATTCTAAATATGATTCTTTGTGTCTAGAAAAACTTTCTTTCATGTCAATATCTCAATAAACCTCTCATAGCTTATTAACCAGACAGAAATACTTGACCATTAACTTTGATTCATAAAGTGAAGGTATTTTTAACAGTTATTTCATTTTAGTATTCATAGAGCAGTGATTGAAGCCATATCGAATAACCTCTAAACTTGAGTACTTTTACTGTGACTGACACTCAGTGATTACAATTATTAAATTGTGTTATTTGAATTAAACTAGTGATCAACAAATTCACATTAAGTTAGATCAAGTTATTTTTCTCTGTAAGGTTATTCATGTAATTTCAGGTATTTGACAAGGACATATCCTTCGTAGGAAAATAATTGATCTTCCCTATTCAAAACAACAAGCACAAAGATAAAAATACCAGAAAACTAGCAGATGGAAACCAAGGGCCATGACCAGCACTCATATAACATTTTCAAGATTAATTCCTTTTTTGTAAAACCTTTCTGAGGAAAGGTGATGAACAGCTAGTTACTCAATTTCTATTAAAGTATAATGGCCTAGATTTCACCCTTTGTTATTTTTTTTTATCAAGTTCAACAGCTTACTAACTTCTCATTTTCACAGGTGTATTCATTAACACAGTAAAATTGCTTATTACACTCTCATGAATAATATAATTTATGTTTGAGATTTTTAAAAGCAGCTGAATTTTTATTTTTAATAGCCAGAATGATGAAGTTCACAGCTACCTCAGTGATGCTCAAAGCTAACTCTGTTTTCTTATTTTCTGTCCATTCTAGTTTGCCTTGCTGTGCCCCCAAATGCCACTCTGATGAAGCTCACTAGTGTAAGCATCTAATTCAATTATCACTTGCAAAAAATAAAACCTAGTATTTAAATTCCAATACTGATTTTAATTTAAAAATAAATAGAAAAAGTCCAGGTCAATATAAATGAAGGTATTTTATTTAATAATGCAGAATAATTTTCTGGTTAACACTTAATACTGGTTTGTTATAAATACATGAGATATCATTTAGCCTTTGATGATGATCTTAATAATTAATCTTTGAAAAAGTCTGAAATATTGAAAGCACTCTGATTGAATCAACTTTAAATAATATCAGTATTCGACATACTCCAGTCTTATAAATTTTTACAGAAAATAAATTTGGTGTTATAATTCTACTTGATAAGCAGAAAAATCATTTGCTACTAAATTATTTATGTGTACAATTTTATTACTAGATCAAATGTATGGCAATTATCCAAGGAGTATTTTGTAGTGACCAAATGAACCTGCTTTATTTATAAATGGGGAGTATCATTTGAGAAGCAACTAAGTTGACTGTTTTTTGTTTCTTCATGTAGCTACAAATCTTCTCATGCAAATTCCCCAAGAAAATGTTTCTGAATTTTAGAATAAAGTCAAATCCCATCAGAAGTTGAATTAGATCTTATAAAAAAAGTTTTCCTCCCTAACTAACCAGCCCCTCAAAACCCATTCAGGTT
>NW_026694873.1:0-91556 GCF_021218885.2 Marmota monax
TTACCAATGTAAGCATTCTGTCAACTGTTTTGTTTTTATCTCCATCATGCTAAAAGGAATTGGTTTTTTGAAGAAAATATCTTTTTATCACTAAAGTCGATTGCTGAGCTTTTTATAATGTGTTATGTCATTCAAAATTTCTACATACTCTACTACTCTAATGGTTCAATTGGACAGTGCCTCGTAGAAAAATAAAACTCTTAATGAATTATGCCATTGCCAACATGCTATCTCTGTATGAGGAAGTAATAATCTGGAGCGTTTCTAATGCATATGAACATTATATTTTTATATCAGATAATATCAATATCATAATATTAAAGTATTAAAATAGTTGAAGGTATTTAATGATCAAATTCTCTCTACAGCTATCAAAGCCAAACCCATTTAAGTTTCATATGAGTGAGATCTTGTCACCTTCTTCTTCAGTAGCTTTGATCTAATTAGAATTGCTCACATGATCATATTTAAATGGAGAAATTATTTCCTTTATGTACTAGTGCATATTATAATAATGAAA
Source organism: Marmota monax (assembly GCF_021218885.2). Taxonomy (NCBI): domain Eukaryota; kingdom Metazoa; phylum Chordata; class Mammalia; order Rodentia; family Sciuridae; genus Marmota; species Marmota monax. Next base: position 521 of record NW_026694873.1, read on the forward strand.
ATTTCAAAATATCATTATCAAAAAGTAAGATAATACTGTATTTTTATTCCTTTAACACAATCATGTATTAAGGAATGACTTCATAAACATTGTTGTTTTGTTTCAAACTACAGCCCATTAATTGTTTAAATGTCAAGACCAAAGACTGGGATTTCTACAATATTTAATTCTATAACACTGATGCTTCTACTAATTGATTAAAATAATGGAGGGACTAATAATTATAACACGAAGTAGTACACATCCTCCTGGGGGATTCTGAGCAGTAGCCATTAGTTAATGCTTTTGTTGTAGAATAAAAACTCTGTTAGTGTGATCCACTTATCTTCTATACAAGCATAATAGGTTCCTTGGTCTTCATAAAACCAGTATTTAAAGACCATATGCCAAAATGGGCTCAGGATGGATTAACTCAGCTGAGTTTAAACCTTCATTGCTTGCTAAAAACCTTTGCTAAATATCATTAATTTGAAATACTTCTAGAACCAGAGGGCTATTTTTTAAGTGTTAATTGATGTGACTCCACTCTTTGAGAAAGTCAATGAAAAAACAGGAAAAGAAATTAGATATAATGAACTGTGATTCTTTTTGTTTTTCTAGTCTGAATATCTCTTTCATTTGAATATTTATAAATAAAAATCAAACAGGGTTAAAGATGTGCAAGGATATTCATTTACAATGGAGATATGTAATTTGGAGTTTGTTTCCTTATTTATACAATTCTTTAAATCAGGTCCACTATTCATTTATTTTGTTTTGTAACTTTCATGTAAATGTTTTCTTGTATATAGAGATATATAAAAAAATGGAACTATTTTCTTACACATACTATGCAATATGTTTGTAAAATTGCAATATTACCAAAATTACAAAAGCTGTGCTTTTGTACTCTATCTTGCTTTATGTAAAATCAATCTTTTTCTATTTAAATGGACTGTCTGTCCTATAAACTGTAGATAACATATCTATTCAAAAATCAGTCTATTGTATCTTTTGTTTAGTTTGGGGTGGGTTGGGGTATATTTCTTTTGGGAGAAAATGCAGCAAAATTTTGGCAGTTGGAAACTATTTTTCCTCAGAAATGAGACTTTTAAAGCATGCAATGAGCTCATATCATTTAAAAATCTCTCCTGTAATTCTTGTATTTTGTCCTAATTTTGGTGCTACTGTGTAACCATGATTAAATGTGATAGTTAAAACAAACAGAATCAAAATTCATATGCTATCATTTCATTTATTTGGAGAAAAAAATGCTCAAAGAGGAGGGGTATGAGTATCAGCAGTGAATAGAGACATTTTCCAAATATGTGTTATTTAAATACCAATTCTATTCAGATGTGATTTTATAAAATTGAGTTTAATATATATTTATATTTGATAAAGTTGCTTCTCAAGAAAAACTGAATATTTTGTTCCTCGTAAATATATGAACAACAAAACTAAAGGATTTAAATTGATACAACAGTAATTGCTCTATTTTCCTAAATGAATTCTTAGTAGTTTGTCCATTCTGGAATTGCTACAATTTGACTTTGGGGATAACACCAGAAAAATTGTTATGTGTGCAAACAAATATCTGTACACATACTCATAACAAATCACACAAATAAATACACATGCTACAGAAACACATATTAATCAGGACTCACATATTTGATGTTGTATGTCTTTATTTCCTTTTTGCATTCAATATATCAAGAACCAACATGGTTTAATGCAATGATATGAACTTCTTTTTAGCCATATATCTACTCTAATGATGTACATGCTTTCAGAATGACATTGTTCCTCATTGGTTCCAAAAAAACCCCAACAGTATCCGTTGGAAATTTCTTTTTTAAAAAATAAAAGTAGCTTGGCATGGTAGCCCATGCATATAGCCCCAGTGAATGTTAAGGCAGAAGGCTGAGAAAGGAAGATCGCAAGTTGTAGACTAGCCTCAGCCACTTAGCAAAGTCCTAAGTAACTTAGTGAGATTCTGTTTCAAATTAAATAAATAAATGGTGTTGGCAATGTGGTTCAGTGGTTAAGCGCCCCTAGGCTCCATCCTAGTACCAAAAAAATAAAAAAGTATTTATTTTTTCCCTTTACAATTGAATTATCTGTATATAGTTGTCCAGACATTTGCAATCAAAGCAAAACCATTTATTTACACTTTTTACCAAACCTTTTAAATATTGATTTGAAATAGAACACAAATGAGTGCTTTATTTTGGAGATCATGTATATTCTATGACTGTACTTAACTTCCAAAAAAGGATTGAAATGTTCTAATAAATATTCAACCAAATATTTACATATTCTTTCCAGCAGATTCGCAGGCCCTTTGCTAATAACCACTCTTGAGTGAGTGAAGAAAAAGTTTTCTCTATATTCACACTCAGCATTTCGGCAGCCATGTCTATGTTTTTGGTTTTTGGTTTATGTTTTGGGGGGTTTTGCAGGAGGGTTTTTTTGTTTTTCACACTGTCAAATTCTCTATTACCAAATGGGTATCCTACAATTCAATTCAATTCTGGTACTACTATGGCGTCAGTATAGACTACACCACAGGATAAGGACTTAGTCCCACAATATTGAGTGTGTGTGTGTGTGGGGGGGGCGGGGTTGTTTCACTTCAGACCACAGGGTACCTACAGTTTTATCTGAATAGGCTACAAAGCAGAGGTTCCCATGACTCTCTCCTTGTGTTCCAAAATGTGCAACGGTGACCCACAGAACCCACAAGAATAGTTTACTTACTATTTCTCATTTATTATGAAGGATTTCTTAAAGGATACAAATGAATAGCCAGATGAAGAGACACAGAAAACAAGGTTTGGAAGAGTCCAGAATGCCTGAAGTGGATGGGTCACATTTGCAGCACCTGTTCAATAATTTGCAACCTGTCTGAAACTTACACTTAGGAGATTTTTATGGAAACTTCATCACTGGGCATAATCACTTATTATCTTCATTCCCTACTTTGTTCTCTCCAGAAAATGAGATGTGGGGCTGAAGTTTTCAAGATTCTTATTATTGATTTGTCTTGTTGGTGACCAGGCCCCATACAGGAACCCCTCAAGAGTCACCTCAGTAGACCAAAAGACGCTCCCAGTCTCAGGAAATTACAAATGTCTACAAAGTTCTACATGGGGAATCAGGTCAAAGACTAAATATTAGAACCTACAGTTTCTCCTAGTACCCTTTTTATGATGGCTTTAGGAGCTCTGTGTTTGGATATGAAAACAGAAAATTATACACATTATTTTACTATTTCACACAGGAATATTAGAAAATGGAGATTGGGGATGGTATTAAGACTGATAATTATGATGCAATATAGTATTAGTTTTTTTTTTTTTTTCAGAACATTGGCATATCACTAAAAGAACTGCTACAGAAATTAGCACCTTAAATCTCCCCACAGCTTCTTCTAACTACCAGGCAAAAGCTAACTCTCTTTTGGAACAAATTACAAATTTTAAAGGAAAAATACTTTCTGACATTTTTCTTTTCAAGAAAAGAAAATATTACCCGCCATGAGAGCACGTTTTGTGGTTTGAACAAAACTTTCTATTATATTATGAAATAGCAATTTTTAAAAAATTATATCTAGTTAATTAAGAAATTATCTTAACTCAAGAAAGGAATCCTTTGAAATTTTTTAAAATGTAATTCAAACTCTTATTTTTCATCTTTCAAAGAAATATTATTGTAACTAAAAGGAGAAAGTCTATGTCAGAACAGAAAGAGTTAATTACAGTTTACAAATATATACTAAACTTTTTCTTAGAACATACCTAAGACACTCATATTCTTCAGTGGTGGATATCAACTGTCATGATGAAATGAAGAGATTAATTAGCTTGATAAACAAATAACACCTAGTATATCCTACAAGCCATAATTAAATATTTGATCAACTGTAATTTAAGTTTTCTATGAGCCAAGATTACAAGATACATACTATCGGTGACATCATTCCCACATTTGATCACATCTTCATCACATGTAAATATTCCATTATGTTAAATCAATAATCCATGTTATGTTATGTTGCTTAGGTATTTGTTCATGGATACATAAAACATAATGCCTTAATTTTATTAAAAATCTAATGAAATTAAGATAACTTTTATTAAATGACTAAATTTTATTATATGTTGCTTTTATCTAATAGCTGTTAATAGTTATAGAAGATGTTACAGATTACTTAGAGTGCTGCAAAGCATGAGAATCTCACTGATTCATAATTATAAATCATTAAAATATGCATAAAACTAACAAATATGTAAATATTGAACATAAATGGATCCAAAGCATTTGTGATCTAGCCATTCATTTTTCAAATATATACATTCTCTTTATGCAATATTATAAGTGTCATATATCTGTATCTGTACATGAGTTCTGCTCATGAAGGTGAATATCAACTTGTAAAGTATAGATGAAAGGTCTTGGTAAAACAGCACCATTTAAATTTTAAAACCATCACAAGCTCAGCAGTTTCCTGTTACAACTTCTGAGGAAATTCAAAATTAATTGGCCAACACAATTAAAAGGTTTGATGCCTAAAATCTCAGATTGTCTAGAGGTTATGGCAAGAGAACTGCAAATTTTAGGCCATCCTGGGCAATTTAGAGAGACTTGGTCTCAAAATGAAAACAGAAAGGGATGGAGGAGTACCTCAGGAGAAGAGAGCTTGCATAGTATGTACTAAGACCTGGGTTCAATCTCCAGTACTGAAAAAATAAATAAATAACCAACAACAAGCGAAAAAACCTTTGGGACATCATTGGAAAAGTTACTTTTTTTCCTTTCAAAACCAATTAAGGAACCCTAGACCTGATGAAAGACATAAACAAAATTTCAGAAAAATGTAGTCATTTGTTTCATTGGATAAACCTAATCATCAAACTGTGTTTTACAGATCATGTTGAATGTATGGATGACATAGCAGCATTGTGTTATGGTTTAAATGTATGCCATGTAATATGAAGTGAGTATTTAAAAGTAGGCTGAAAATTCTGAAAAAATAAATTTAATAAGTCATAGTTTCAAAACAAAGGCATAATAGAAAAAATTCATAAATAATTGAAAATTCAAGGTAAAATATCAAAACTATATATATATATATATATATTTTTTTTCCTTTTACATTTCATCTTTCAAAGTCTGTAAATTATTTGTTTTTACTGTGATCCATTATCTACCTTGAATAACAAAAGTCCTATAAGTAAAATAAATGATTTTTTAAGGCACATTAGTATTTACTCTGTATGTATGTGTGGTGCTGGGGATTATACCTAGGACCATAGGCATGCTAGGTAAGCCCTCTACCACTGAGCTACATCCACAGATATGAAAAGGATATTAGTAAACAAAAAATCAAAACATCAAATTCTATTTCCTGTGCAGCTTTGGATGTCACTTAACGACTTTTATACACATAAACTAAAGTGAGAAAATTAGAAAATCTGTAATTGCACATGAATTTTAATTTGCATACTCTGACCAATTGGAAACAGCTATGAAAGTGAAACACTGCATCAAAAAATAATTTCAGACTAAATTCAATCTCTATTGAAAGAGTGGTATTCTGCTTTAGTATGTGTTGTCAATTGGGAAAATAGAGTCATGGAAGCACAGAGTAAGAAAATATCAGACTTAGATTTCAAACATGCAAAAAATTGTTACACCTGGAGAAATACAAATTCAAATGTCTACTATATTTTTTAATCAACTGATGGATTCTAAGCCATAACCTGATGCCATCATTTCAATCACTTTGAAAAGATATACTGTCTTGTGACTTTAGACAAATTCTTCCTTAACACAGGCCATGATTCCTGTGGAATTCATGTCTTAGTTGCATGGGAAAACTGTACTCATTCATGTCATGTGACTGTCATTCATCACCCAGTATCTATACTTTTTTTTTTTTTTACTATGGAATGTTCTTCTCCACCCTCCTCTAAAAAAAAAATCTCAGAATGATACTATAATGATAAGAAATATGATCCTTGACAGGCTAAAAGTAAATAAACTTAATTAATAGTATGAGCACATTCTACCAGAAAACTGTATTTCCTTTGGATTCAGCCCTTTATAAAATGTTTCAGACCTTTGGTGTGACTCATGTCATGCCAAATGATGTATTTTTGGTTTTGTTTTTCCTCTTGATACAGGCCTGTTAAAATTAGCTGCAAAACTTACTGGAGTTTTGTCACAAAATATATGCTAAACCAACAGATTTTTTTCTCTCTGAGATAAATCTGCTGATTCCATATCATTTTGGAATCTTTTTACTTGTAGTCTTAACATGAATTTGTAAGACTCTCCCCATGATTTGACATAATTCTTTCCTTCCTATAATTCTATAATGATTTAATAATAAATTATTAGTATCTTGAATTGTTGTGAAGGCATTTAAAATTATTTTCTATCAAACACACTAAATTATACACTTGGGTGTGCCACTAAGGGATGGTGGAATTACATATGTGAAATAGAAGGCTAAATAAATTATGCTTTTAAAATTGAATATCTTAAAGTTTTGTACTAAAAGGCTGCCCCCAGCATATAATCTGATAAATCATTGTGGTCATCCATATTGATATGCCTAAAAACTATAGTATTTAAAGCCTTCAATATTCAACAAGTTATATACTGCAGTTTGAAACAGATAATTTTCCAGCTCAAAACTGCAGATATGACCTAAAGAATGAATGGGACAGTTAATTTTTTTGAATTCAGGTTGTTATTATGTTCATGGTTACCTTAACATAGTTACCTGGGAAATACATGTTAAAAGAATACTTCCCAGAACAATTAAAATAGAGGAAAACAATTGAAATAGAGAACCAGTTGCTAATATTAGCAACTTAGAAGTCATTACCATTTGTGTTATCATAACTCTGGTGTCAAGATGAATCAGTTCCATTTGGAGCTATACTTGCTGTCAGTAGTGACACTAAAAATAGACTCTCATCCTCTGCATTGCTAGACTGACCTGTTAAACTGCATCACAGTAGGTAAGAAAATTGACCTGCCGTACTTTCCTCCTTCTCTTATAGGGTACAATGAAATATTTTTTTTTAATAGTGATTCACAAAAGTCACCTCTCCAAATTTAGATCCTGAACACTCACTAAAAGACATGTATCAAATTAAAGATGAGGAAACGAAAATAAAACTAATGAAACTTATTCTGCTTCAACTTTATATTTTTCTGTTTTCATTTTGTTCTAATTATAATAAAATTTTAATCCACATTTGCAAATGTTTATGTATGACTGTGCTCTACTTTTCATAGTCCTCAACACTGAAAGAAGATTGGTCTAGCTGGGTCAATATGATATGTAATACATGAAGAAACTATATGCAAGAAAAATTGAAACAATATTTGACTATGAGAGCTATATTTTTAAAGTGCATAGTTCTTTTTAAAATAATTTATTTATATATTTTAAAATTAAACTTCTTTTCTAAAAATGTCAAGAAAATTGACATTTTACCTCAAAGTTTGTTAGGTTGTTCTGCTACAGTGGGGAAATATAGTTAACAAACATGTGTAAAAGCAAAAACTTTATTTGAATGATCAGGAAATTATTTTTGTAGCACAATGACTCTAAGTTTTATAATTATGTACAATTGGATAGTCAAGATAAATTTAAAATGTCTACTGACTGCAGAACAGTGACCATTCATAAAATGTAATCAGAGTTCAAACGGTGAATGATCTATACAGACTAGACCAAACTTTGAAAATTAAAGGGAAATGGATAACCAAAAAATAGTCCAAGACTGGGGTCAACTATTCTCAATGAAGTGCATGATTTGCTTTAAATGCAAAGCTTTTACTTTCAAATATATCCCTTATATAAAATAAAAGGCAGATGATGTTCTTCAAATTATTCAATTTCTGCAGGCCTATCTTCTTAATAAATAGTTCTTAATTAGTCTTTCTTATTATGACCCCAGTAAAGACATATCATCTCAAATATCAACCAACAGAAGAGAAAGAACCTGGCTCAAGATATTAACTTTTTAAAAAGTTGATATTTTTCTGAATCTTTTGTTCTGGAAATGCACTTAAGCTAATAATAATGTGTCACTTGAAAGTTTTCATTAAATACTCTGTGCCTTTCTCCAAAAGCATATATTAAGTAGATTAAGATATAATCTCAATTATATCAATCAAATCAAATTGAATGATCTCAAAATAAAATACATAAATTTTTTATTTGCAAATGAATAATTTCAAGAAAATAAGTCTGCTTCTTAAAATAAAAGATTGGATTCCCTAAGAATAAAATAATCATAGGGATAAATTTTAAGTAGAATTTTCTTAGTATAAGCTGATGTAGAAACAATTCAATTTGTTGAATCTTATTTTCATTCTACATTAATGAAGAGCTGCTCCACTTTTATCTAAAAACTTGGCCATTTAAATGAAATCAAATAAAATGTTATTTGAAAAACATGACTTTGTGTTTAAAACTTGAAACAAATGGAAAAAATCTGTAGAATCTGATTATCCTAATCCAAACTCTACATAGTTTCCTATGGGAAATTTAAAAGTAGCATGTAACCCCTTCCAAAGAATAATTATATTTGTTCTTTTTACATGATAAGTCTGAAAAACTATGATCTAATTTAAGAACATTCTGTAACCTTACCATACTTTTGCATGGTTGTTTTTTGTTTTCTACTTCTTGCTTTAAAGTCTTGCATGTTTTTAAAAGCAATGTTCATTTTTAATATTTTTACATGTTAGAGTATACTTCATGTTTTTAAGAGATTGAAATTTTATATTAAATACAAGCTTAATAGTTGCCATATATTTTGGGCAACAAGAAAAATATTTTAACAACATAATTTCACTTATTAAACAATATAATTTATATCAGTTTTGCTAATGTCACCACATAATTTTAAGATGCAAAAATATGCCTTTCTAAAATATAATATTGTATACTTTAATTTAAAATATAACTTTAGTTATTTTTATAACTATTTACATTCCAATAAATTTTATGTATGGTTTATTATGTCCCTTTAGAAACATGTTTATATTGAGATTATTAGTTATATATGAGATTATTAATTTATATATTATCAAAATATTTAATGTATATTACATTTATTTTTAAGAAACATAAATAAAAATATTTATTAAAAATTACAGTCAGAAACAATATCTGTCTCAAATTAAATGAAAAGCTTTTATTATTTTAATAATGTTACTTGTTTTAGGAAAAAATACTCTTTTGCAAACAATGGCAAATAAATAATAAAGGATCAAAATAGGAAACAAAGTGAATGCTAGATTCAATTAATCACTGACAATGTTATATTTTTTATTATCCTTATTATGATAAGTTGATTTTAGTTGTGTTTAGTTTTTATCATTGAGGATATTGTGCAAATATACTCTTTTCCTACAAATTTTTCTGTAAGAAGCAACATGCAGAGGAAGGTAATATTCATCTCTAAATAGATGGGGATATAAATTTCTTAGTGCAGACTCATCTTGCATTGAATCACAATTTCCAAATATACATTCCATTGAACACTATTTCCATGAATCACTAAATGTTTGTGGGAGAAAGTCATATGGACAAAAAGCAAAACAAAACTGAACAACAAAAACCATAGAAAATAATAAAAAGTTTCTTCAATTGTTAAATCCTTTATTATGGACTAAGTAACTCTAAGATGGAGATACATTTTGCAACAACTCCCAGTTATTTGACTAGAAGAAATGTTTTTACAGTATATATGATGCAGTATTATATATTGGGAAATGCTGTTTTAGGTTCTAAAGCAACATATTATACTGTTGAGATTTTTATTACACTTTATTGTGCAAAGAGGGTTCTCAAGCCACTTATCCATAGCATACTTAGATAAATTAACAAAAACAAAAACCCATTAATTTACTCTAAGAATTTTCTATTTGTTATATGTAGTCTATCATCATTTCAAATTACAATTTTCCTATCTTTGCTGCCTTTGATTCTCATGGACAGTTCTCAACTTTCCCATAAATATTTGACAGAAATGTTATCTGTGACAAGTATATAGAATTATATGCTACACAGAATTTACTTCAGCCCTGGATCATTTTCTGTTTTACAAGAGTTCAGAGGGCATTGGGGCTCAAGATACAGAAATGAAGAATCTGGAAACAATTTAACAATATATAGAACCAAGAGTGGTATAATTCCATAGTAGATAGTCCCTACTTACCTGTGGGTACATTCAGAGACCTCCAGTAGATGCCTCAATACACAAACAGGGCTAAATGCTATATATGCTATACTTTTTTCTGTACCTACATACCTATTAATCCAGTGACCTAAGAGCGAGCTAAGGCACATTTTCAACATATGTGAATGTGTTAGTATATATGTTCATAGGACAATAAGGCAACTTATATGAGAAAAAGTTAAATACCTGTGTTATAATATGTACCCCAAATTAGAACCATATCATGGATTGATTTAAAGTTAAATACATTCAAGTTCTTAAACATATGTTGGGCAGACATCACTTACTATTGCTACTGGAAATATTTCAATTGACAAAAATCAGACTGTGCATCTGATATTAAAAATATGTTTCCATGAGATTTAAAAATATGCAAACGTTTTTTTATCTTTGTGGAAACTATCCATTTAATACATAATCTTTAGTGCAGCTAAGTTCACTTTCTAGATATATAACAGTGTCTCTTTGGAGGAAAAATAACCTAAGTTTCTGGGGGAAAATGCCTTCTTTTTTTGTAGGTACTAACGTTACCTTCTTTTAGAACTCTCATTCAGTCTTCTCCCCTGGTCTTTCTTGCCAAATGATGTCCTAATTTTTGTGGTGGATTCAGTGATAATTGAGTGTTTTGAAAATCACTACTTAAAATATCATTTAAGTTTCCATAATGATTGGTATTCAAGAAATACATTTATTGAAAGTGAAAAGATGGTTTTGTCTTTTGCACTCACTTCTGCCCTGCTAACTGCTTCCACTGCATGGTTCAGTTCTCCATGTTTGCAATTTCCCCTCCCTCATAGCTTACTGACCTTTATACCTGTATCACTGGATCCAAACACTAATACCCAGAAAAAACAACCCAGCATTTTGCTTCTCTTTTACTTTAATAAAATGTAGCTCTCATCAATAACATAAGTCAACGATACATTGGTCAAGTGTGAAAACAGCATGATTTCAGGTAATTATACACATTTAAGGCTGTTACCCACATAAGTCATATACAGAACATTATTGATTTAACCACACTCTACATAGCATCTCCTTAACCCCATAAATCCACACCAAGAAACACCCACGTACACATCAGAAAGTCATATTTACATTGTAAGGAAAAAAATCCAAAATACAAAACATCCGTCTATTGGTGGCAGAAGCAGAGCTTTACATTATTATCAGGTCAAAATTAATCCCCAATTGGAATAGTCTCTGGCACCTATGCTATTCTTTCAGCGCACTCACTAGCTTATATTTAAACACATATACACATATATAGCTCTCTCTCTCTCTCTCTCTCTCTCTCTCTCTCACACACACACACACACACACACACACACACATGCTCCACATACAAAGTTTTTCATAAACTATTTCTATTTTTAATATCCAAGATCACATCATTTCAATATACCTACTACTTTAAATGAAATTAATATAATAGCACAACTTAATCCTCATATATATAAATAATTCCAAACTAATAGGATATTTAAGGACAATCCAAATTCTTATCATTTTGCATAGCAGTTTTGTTAGGTAGCATCAAGGACCATGTGAGAGGGGAAAGTATCCAATTATCTGCAACTTAGTTATGATTTTTTTGCTAGCAATATTCAGCAGCAGAATATTAGTATAGAAATGGCTGAGAGTTGGGTATATATATGGGTGAAAGTGAGGAGGACTCAAGCACCAGGAACAGACTGTATGTGGAGAACACTGAACTTTGACAGAATTCCTTGTCTCTTTCACATGCAAGAGATTTTCTAAAAGGAGTTGGCTGAGGTCTGGATTCAATGCTGTATCTCAGAGCATCTTGAATGCAAGACAAGTCCTACAAATGTAGTTACTTCTAGCTGTACCATCTGCAATACTTGAATTTTCTGAGAGATGAAGCATGTGTGTGTGTGTGTGTGTGTGTGTGTGTTAAACATCACAGGGTTCTCTGGTTATGAATATGAAAGTATGAGGATAAAGTATTATAGAAGCTGAGGGTGGAATCCAGAGTAGAATGGCTCTGCACAAAATAGTGTAGGTGAAAATTTAGCTTGTTCTATGTTTTATTTTTGGTTTTCTCACGAGAAATGAGGAAAGTAAGGAGGTGGGGAAATAAAAAGGCCAATAGACATAAATGGAGTAACAAAGATTTTTCAGAAAATCGTTATTCACATTATTAACACATTATTATTATTAACACATTATTAATTCACATTATTAAACAAACCTCAGCTACTTCTCCAATTTTATTAGGATACTGGTAACAAAGCCCTTAGGGGAAAAGTCTCTTTCTTTATATTGTTTTTGTTTCTGCTTTCTTAAAAAATAATATACATACGTATATATTTACATATATAGTATATATGTATACACACATATCTACCTGCTTTCTTAAAGATGTATGTATAAGTATATCCACAGCTATACTATAGATATGTATTTTACACATATATAGCCTGTCCCAACTTTTGGAGAAATTTCAGAAAGAGAAACTTAAAACCCACTGAGTGTCAAAGGAGCAAGTATTTGGGCCAGAAACATAGAACAAGAGGTAATAACAACATTAAAATTTCCTTGGTATATTTAGAATATCGAAGGCACTGGACTTTGCTTACAATGAGGAAGGGAAAGTCTAAATCAACTTTCTGAGACAGTGGGTGGGACTTAGAGGACATTTAGTCAAGGGAAATAGTCTTTTACTGTGCAGATAAACTATGAACAGAAGGAGACTGTGTGGGAAAATGTTGATATGACAGGTGCTCACCGATCTTTTTTTGTTGTTGTTGTTAACCTGAAGAGTAAGATGAGCTAAAAATAAGGTAGCATTTAAGCCAAACAGAATAAAAAACCAGGTACTACTCTACAAATTCCTACTGTCTGATAATGTCCATGGTATCATGTAAACATGATGTGTTTTTGTGTTTCTAGGAATTTGTCCTTTTTTTCTAAGTCATACCAAATTTTAGTGTGCAAATTGTTCATAGCACTCTTTTATAATCAGTTTTATTTGAGTGGAATTGATAGTAGTTTTCCCAATTTCATTTATAATTTTAGTAATTTGTTAGTAATTTGAATCTCCTCCATTTTTTTTTCTTTCTTTCTTCTTCTTTTTTGTTAGTCAATCTACTTAAAATATGTGGATTTTGATGATTTTTTTTAAATTTTAACTTCTTGTTTTGATTTATTTTATTTTATTTTCTATATTTTATTTCATTTTACTTTTGTTCTAATATTATTTCTTTCCTTATGCTACCTTTAGGTTTATTTTTTCCTCTTTTTCTACCTAATTAAATTTGGACTGTTGATTTGAGATCTTTCTTGTTTTCAACAAATGAATTCAGATCTATAAATTACCTCCCTCAGTCCTACATTTGCTATATGCCATAAGTATTAGTATGTTGTATTTTAATTTTTATTTCTCTGTTTGCTAAGTTCCTTTTAGGTTCATTCTTTGGCAAATTGGATGTGGAGAATGTGATGTTTATTTATTTATTTATATATGATAGCAGAATGCATTACAATTCTTAAGACATATATAGAGCACTATTTTTCATATCTCTGGTTGTGTACATGGTATATTCACACCAATTCGTGTCTTCATACCTGTACTTTGGATAATAATGATTATCACATTCCACCATCATTAATGTGATGTTTATTTATACAAATTTGTAAAATTTCCAGATTTTTTTTCTGTTATTGATTTCTAACTTTATTATGTTATGATCAGAGAAGACACTTTGTAGGAGGTTTAGTTGTTTAATCTGTAAGAATTTAATGTATGGGCTAATATATGGTCTTTCCTGGGAAATGTTCTATGAGAGCCCAAGAAATTGTGTGTACTATTCTTATTGGACACAATATTCTATTGTTTGGCACGTTTGGATAATAGAAAACCATGATGCTATTCTTAATGTTTACAGTCTCACTTTTATGCATTTTAGCACTGCCAAAATATGATTTGCGTGAATTATGCATACAATTGTTCAGGAAAATTTATATCTAAATTATATTATCTGCACTAACTGATCAAGACAAGTTTCTGAGTGAAACACAGTGAAACATCTTTGATGAATATGATTAAAGAATATTCTATACCAGAAAGCTACTATAAGATCATTTTATGAGTGTATGATCTCAGAAATTTTAGTTCTAAGACTTAAATAAATGATATTTAATTGGCTTTAAAATCCTTTTTTACACAAGTGTGTTATCCTGTTTCTAATCGTAAACTAAGTGCTTCATGACTGAGATCCTATTGTTCAGGGAAAAGAATGTTAACAGTTATTGCAAGGACAGCTTTGAATAAATACAGAAACAAAAGAACAGAGCAGTCCATAACAAGGAAAATATTTATATGTTACACAATTCTCACAAAACAGAAGAGCAGAGTGCTTTAGGACAAAAACAATATCTATTTTGCATGTACAGGGCTTCACAGGAAATTTTCTGTTTAGTTATCTACAGGAAAATTGTCATTACTCTTTATCTTCATTAAAATAGAAGAATCATCAACACTCTCAGGAGAGATAATCGACCAGAAAACTTGTCACCCCTGTCCTCTTCATGTTAATGAAGCAATGCCAAAAATGATACTAGTAATATTAATGATACTCAATTACTTCTTCTTTAATTCTACTACAAGTAGGCCATTTTAAAATCATTTTTATAGAATATAAGCAGCAACCCTTCAAAATAGATAGTGTTTCTTCTATTTTACAGATAAAGAAAAATGAGCTTTTGAGTACAGAGAACTATAAATACTAACTGGCTTTAATATTTAATCATATTTCAGTTTTATTTTTAAAAATCAGTTTTGAGACATAAACAGATTTTTGCAAAGAAGTCTAGAGATTAGTGTTAATAATATTGGCTTTTTCTAAATAAAAATTACTGCACTTTTACATTTGTACAAGGACTATGCATGATAATGGCCATTTATTATGTTTTCTGGCTCTTCAGCAGCTTTGAATACTCTTTCTACTTTGGAGATCTCCAGTAACTTACAGATCCTGAAGGTGACATAAGTGTCATGGATCAAGCACACCCATGTAGATATGCACTGTAAGTGAAATTCCATGAGTAGTTCCATTTTTGGCCAAGTGCAATGAGGAACTCATTTTATGATAGGCTGTAGTCAATGTACCCTGTGCACAGAGTCAACAGTGCAACTCCAGGTGTCTCTGCCCAGGAGAAGTCATAGTGAGGTTTTAATCCTGAAAAGCTGAGAGGTGACAAATATTCTTTAATAAATTCTATCATAAATTAAAGTGGATGATGAGTTTGTTGTTTGCTTGCTTCATTTTTGTTTTTAAATTTGGAGCCTTTATTAACTTAGTTTTTATTTAGAAACATTAAGAAATACAGGAATAGGTTAAAAAAAACTAATAAAATCTCCTAAAATTTGATCACCTAGAGATTTATACTGTTAATATTTGAATGGTCATATTTTTAAATATCTTTATATGCACAAAAATGTTACATATGCATCTCTGCGTGTAGACTCCTCATAATTGCCTATTAAGCATGACTGTTTCTGTCATTTAATAAATATGTGCTCAAGTCCCAAGGATGCTGAGAACATACACTAAGTACCTCCATATTTAAATAAAGGTGTTAAGTATATTGACATATGATTAATTAAAAGATAGCTGTACTGTATTTTATGGAGCTCTGCTCAGATACCTCCTCCAAGACCAAACACTAATTGCCCTAATTTCTGATTTTGGAAAAGTGTCTCTCTACAGCCTTTATTTGAATAAAGAAAGCTGAGGCTTGCAAGGTCACACACCCTGCTCAGAGATAGTACATATTGAGTGACTATTTGATGGAGGATTTAAAATGCAGAGCCTTTTTGAGTCAAATTTCAGAGTCTTCCACATGACCTGTTGAGGTCTTTGCTATAACCACATTGTGATTAAACCTCTCTATCAAATCCTGCTTCTTTCAGGATTGTCAATAGCAAATCTCAATAAACTTGCACATTATTCTTCATATCAGAACCTGTTTTCAAGGGAATTCCATCTCCAGCAATAGCATACTGTTCTGAAAACGAAAAGGAAGACTAAGTAATTGGGTCAGTTGGAAGTGATTATAGAATTTCTCAGGTATCAACAATACTGCAGTGTTTCAGCTTTGCTTGAAATGAGAGAAGGTAAAATCATCATTCTCCTAATTTCCTTAAGCCAATCAAGAAGGGCCTGAGGGGCAAAACCACAGAGCTTCGTAAATTATGCCTTCTAGAAAAGCAAAGCTTCCCCCTTGGACAAAGATTGTTTGAAGTTATTTTGAACTCATAATAATAATAATAATAACAACAATAATAATAATAATAATAATAATAATAAAAGAGTGGGAGTCAGCTGCATTTCTGTCTTTCATTGGGTCAAGGATGCATCAGTTATCATGACCCAGAAGGAGCCATCAGTAAAGGACATAAACCACAAAGGATTACTGCTAGAGCAAGAAGATACTATAAGTAAGGGTTGAACTGCACTGTAGAGCTATTGAGATGTTGTGGAAAATTTGGAAGGTTGGGACTAGTGGGAGGCTCTTGGTTCACTGAGGGTATAAACTTACTAAGTAGTTCTTTTGGGACCCACGGTAGTTGTGTGACTTCTTGAGTTCCCATGAGATGATTCTCATAAAAAAAGCAAGTCTGGCCCTGTCAATCCTCTTTCTCTTTCACTTCCTGCTTGAGATGTGATTGCTTGCTCTAACATTTGTTCCTGCCACTATGTTCCACCATGTGGTCCTCACCAGAAATAAGCAAATGCAGGCACCATGTCCTTGAACTTCCAGAATATCAGTTAAATAACCTGTTTCTATTTATAAGTTAGCTCCTTCAATATTTCATTGTAGTAACATAAAATCAACTAATAAAATGCTACCATAGCAGAAAATATGGTCTTAGGAAACCTAAAAAGAAAAGAAATTTATTTTCCCTCAGTTGAAACTGAGAAGATTAAGAGACCAGCATCTGACAAAGGCCTTGTTGACTGTGTTTTCACATGGTGATGGACATCACATTGAAGAAGGGCAAAGAGAGTAAGAAAAAGGGAGTTTGACTTGTCCTTTTATAATGATGTTCATCCCACCTCTAAGGGCTGATCCTCGTGGTTGTACAATACTGTTACAATGACAGCAACTAATTAATTACTATTAATTAATACTGTTGCAACGAGAATTCATTTCAATATGAGTTTTTGAAGAGACAGATATTTAAACCACAGCAAAGTGTAAAATAATGACTCTGTATAAAATAAACACGCACTCAAAAATTCATTTCATCTACTAATGAGAGATTCAGTAAGAGGTCACAATTGGTTTACAGAAGAATCCAGTAAACAGACAAATATGTAAGCCCATCAGGAATGTTGCAATTAGTTTTCCTAATGCATGCAAAAGAGGCAAAAATCCACAGGGCAATAATCAATTGCATTCCAATGGTTGAAATTTGCATTTCTATGGACATGAATCATTTGCATTGTTATATGTTTTCTACAATTTACAAAGCTAAAAAATAGGAGGCAAGATAACTCAAGTTAGGTAACTTACTCAGTCACTACTATCCTGATAGTAACAAAGGACAGAAGCTGAGGATATTTTTAAAACAGCTGCAGAAGAGTGCATCCTCTTCGTCAAGGTATAATTTACCCCGTAAAGTTTCCAAAACATCTCACTAAGAAGCACATAAATGGACAATCATTTTGGATGCTTGTCAGGAAACAACACTGAGTAAGAAGTTCTATGTCCACCTAATGTGCAGTAATCTTCCCTATTCCTGGAGAAATGAGAGGCATACTAATGGGTAGGAGAGGGAAAGAGGAAAAGGCTACTCCACAGGAAGTCCATTGATGGCCTATGAGAGTAGATAGGGAACAGTTTTAAATTAAATGTGAAGTTCAAGTTTTTGTGTAGATCAGATGGATGTTTTAACTTAAACATGAGATTACATTGAGAAAAGTTTCAAAAAAAATCAATTATACTGATTATTCTATATTTAAACATTCTTTATCTATTTTATTTTTCTCTTTTCTAACTCATTCCTTCACCATAATACTACCTAGTGCCCACAGCATTGCCCAGAATCTAATGTACTCTGCATCTGCTTCTGATTATATCCAACCAAATGGGACAGCAGCAAATCATCAGAAAGAGGGAAGAAAGGAACTTCAAGGTATTTTTTTTTCACTTATGCATACCGTGCTGGGTATAGATGGTTTTAATATGTATATATCTTACCCATGAAGACAATATTTGTGGAGTTTGAAATTCAGTTTCTTGCTTCTAGGACTCAGGCAACAGTTCTCTAACCTAACCTCTGAAAACTTACAGCTTATTACCCACCATTGTTCTAAGACCCTGGGTACTTCCCTGTTTCTTTTGGGTCCCTTTGATCTTACTACTATCACTATAAATACAATCTTAATAAACTTCTTTTTATTTCAATGTTCAGGATGCCATCTGTTTCCTGATGTGACCCAGATGGATGCATATTGGATCTTTCAAAAATATCATCCAAAGCCACTAAAGTTCTGATGGAATGTGATTAAAGCACTGGTCTGAGAAAAGCAAAGCAGTGCTCTTCTTTAATTTTACTAGGTCAAATTTGTTTGATGAAAAAAAATATATATATATATATTTTTTTTCGTGTGTGTGTGTGTGTGTTTGTTACCAAGATACTCCATGAGACCAATTAGAAAAGGAAAAGTTTATTTTGGGCTCATGTTTTCAGATTTCAGTTATTGGTCAGCCAACTCCAGAACTTTGGACCCAAGGTAAGGCAGAATGTCATGATAGAATTTTACAGCAGAGGAATTAGCTTCAGTCATGTCAGCCATGAAGCAGAGAGAGAAGGGAAGGGGTCTCAGGAAGATGAAACCTTCTATGGCATATGCCCAGTGACCCATGATCTCCATCCATGCCCAACCCGCCTCTAGTTACCAACCAGTTAGTTTACTCAAACTAGATTGACTGATTAGGATTCATCTGTCATAATCCATTCATTTCACCTCTGAATGTTCTCACATTAACACAGGAGCTTTCAGGGGACACTTCATATTCAAACAATAACAAATATATTTACAAGTCATCTATTTAATAATTTATGTTATTAACATTAACATATTTAAATTATCTATTAACATTAATATATTTAAATACTTTTTAAATATAATAAATTATCTTATAAATTGCATGTTACAGCCAAGCAGTATTCTTCAGTCAAAAATATATCAGGTAAATCTTTAATATATGATATCACTTATTATGTCTCATATTATTCCATTTCTCTTGATGTGCAATAATTCATTTAACCAAATTCTCTTATTATAACTATTTAGGTTCTTCACAGTTTGGGGATAGGATAAACATTGGTTTGATGTAAGTCCTTAACACATTTAATTTTGCATATAACTCTACCAATCTATTTTGCATTGCAGTCAGAAAATATTTTTTAAAACACAGATTACATCAATTTAAATCCTCAAGAACTTCAAATATGAATAATATTTTGTCCATGTGCTCAAACAGTGCTATATCTATATGACTACCATTAACTAAAATTTACTATACACTGTACATTGTATTTGAACATTATAAAACCCTATTATTATTCTATCTTAATATTTTCAATCATTACTTTTTGCAATCAGGTAGACAAAACATTACCATCTCAGCATTTATTTGTAATTGATAATTTTATAATAGCTTTCATTTGATTTATAAATATCTTCATATTAAAAAAATTATTGACTTGTATGGCATATTTGCTTTAGAAATATTTTCACCTTTGCTTTGTTTGTATCTTATTTTATTTTGTGAATTAATACAGTTCTTTGATGTATGAATATAAAAGTTTTTATGAATTCAAATCTAATCATATTTATTTATGATCTCTGTTACCTATGAAATTTAGTAAAGAATTCTGAACCCTAGAGATTATGAAAATATTCACTTACATTTTCTTCTTGCATCCTTAAGATAGATATTTCTCACTTAAATCTTTGATTCATTAGCAATTTTTTTTTTTTGCTGGCATGTGTAATTTTACTACCTATGGCTTGCCAGACATTTTATCACTGTTGATGCAATTGCTCTAAAACAGAAATGATTACCATGTATATGTATATGATGTTTATGTTATGTCAACTTAACATCATCATAAAACCTTCATGTGCTCAACTCAATTTTAATGAGAGTCTAGAAAGTAGAATTTTGTGTCTATCTTGAGACAATCACTTTTAGGTAAATGTCTCTCCTAGGTTTATTCCCAGAATCATTATATTCTCCAGTCAGAAAATGATTAAGGCTGATAGACTATATAACAAGCCTAAGTCATAAACTTAGTTCTATTAAGTGTGTATATGTCAAAATTTGAAACTTCTACATAGGTTAAAAAAAGAACTCATTAAAAAAAGGAAAACATAAGACAAACTCTTGGCATATGCACAAACACATTTTTATCTGCAAAGTGTCTTGAAATTGTTTATGTTATGTTAACAGCAATATTCCTTTCCACATTCCATCTAACAGATCAAAAGAGACAATATACGACAATACAAATTTTGGAAAGAATGTGGGGATACCCTACTAAGGAGAATGTAGTTGATACAAACCAGTTAAAATTTTTTGTTAATGCCAAGTGCAGTTGTAGATGTACATTCTCAATGAACAGGTGACTGTATTTCTGGGATCTTTCAGAGCCATCAAATTGTGCCCACACTATGAGTATTTAGCTAGTAGTTAAGTAGGAGTTAGAGGTAGCTCATCTTTGGCTCTGTGCCCAAAGTCATGTACTTTGATGTAGGATTCCATTAAAACAATATAGACCCTATTTGATTCCACAAAAGTGCCTCAGGATATAGCTCCAGCCATGTGTCTTGTAGTAGAACTACCACATGTGTGCCCAAGAAAGTCAGAGACAACATAGCCATTGCAGTACTATCACTAATATAGAAATATATAAACTAAACAGTGTCCATCACTAGGGGAAAGAATGTCAAGCTAAGTTGTACTTAGAGTTTGTTTATATATATATATATATATATATATATATATATATATATACACACACACACACATATGTGTATATATGTAAAAACAATCTAAATTAATGATGCATCTAAAATATAATGCAAAAATAAAAACAAAATGTGGCAGATTAAAATAGTGTTTTGTCATATATGAACATAAAACATACATAAAAATAATAAGTTTGTCTGGATAGTGCATGTTTTAGATACTGTATTAGATATTAATACATATTGTAAAAAAGCATACATGGAGAATGCCTAACAGAGATACATATTAACTTAGTGGGGCATGGAGGGGTAGGGAGGGAAAACTAATGGAAGGTTGAGGCTTCAGCTATGTCAGTAATTACCATTGCCATTTGCGAAAGAAGCCAACACAAAGGACTTAAAAAGGGGAAGAGAAGAAACAGAGGGGATTGCAGGGGAAGGTGGAGAGAGAATGGGAAAAAAAGGAATAACTAAATGATGTTAGAAGGTTTTGAAATGACAAGTGAATGGGAGGGAGATTCATTCCTTTCTTTGCAATGTTTGTAAACTATTCCAGCTAAAAACTAGAATATTATAATTTCTATTCCTTATATGTATCTTTAAAATATTATCAGTCACCTTGTAATATGATTTATTTTCTTGTCTCTTCTTAAAATATAATATAATACAAACTTACTTGGGGGTAAAAGTAAAATTGAATTTAACCCAAAGTTGCCTTTGTAAACAGTAAACTACATCTTAATTTAGTGTGTGTGTGTATACTAAATATATATGAATTGTATATATACAGATACATAAACTACAAGCTAATTTAAGATTGTCATCTTCTAACAGATAGTTGAGTCTCAGCCAATCAAATTAGCTGATTACCAGCTGATCAGACCATGCCTCTATAAGGCAATGCCTCATCACACCATGACCAAATGGGGCTAAGGACAGCCTGCAACCAGCCAAGTCTGTCTGTTTCTCATTTCCTTCTTCTGTCTAAAAAGCGTCCATCCTCATTGCTGAGTGGAGCTTTCTGCTCCTCTCCTAGTATGGAGTGTGCGTGATTCATGAACCATGCTTTGCTGAAATGAACTCTGCTAAACTTAATTTCTCTAAAATTATTCTTTTAACATGATTCTTGAGCAGAATGTCTTGATGTCAGCTTAATATTTTACTTCACAAATTACTTATAAATATGGGCCTAAGCAATTTTTTGTGTATTAGAATTCATGGAATTAATGCAGCATCCATTTCTTCAATAATCTTATATTTCTTTAACAGAAACATCTCTGGAATTTGTGATTAAAAAGTTGTTGCTGTTGAGAGGCATCTAAAAGTAACAGACTCATGAAGAAAATTCACAGGTGTCTTCTAATAGCACAGTCAAATGAGATGGCTAGTCTACAGAGTATATTCATGGCTGATTTTCTACACTCCAGACAGGAACAGCTGCCACTTGGAACAGATGTATTTTCTGTCTGTTTTCCACTTCTACCAAGTTGACAAGCTCTTTCTGAGCAGCTGAACATACAGTATGGCTTTTGGCACAGACTATCTGCTTAGCAAAGTAATACCTAAAACCATTTCAGGTATACTAAAATACATAAACCTATATACTTACAAATCTGATACTTGATATAAGTACCTTATTAAATTATTTGCTGTTATCTTGGAAATGGAAAAGTCCAGGGAAAAATCCTTGTATTCAATCCCACTGTGAACTTATCTAAGGAAATAAATTCTAGCACCTATACCTGTTTAAGCACTTAAAATGGGGGTTTAAAAACCACTTCCCAGAACTCTGTGTGCCAAATTGTCCTTATTTTTTAAAAAGAAAAGGAGAGCTTGTATATGTTGTATTCTTAAAATACATTCAGATTTTATAAAGGAATGTTAAGGTCCTTATAGTCATGCCCTTGTTCAACTTCAAAATTCTAAATTTTAAGTTAAATACAAATTCTCTTGTTTCTATCCTACACCTTCTTCCTTTTCTCACTACTCGATGTGTATAATCATAAAGTGAGTCTAGCTACCCCAATTTTCACACCTGCTGCCCAGGAAATGACATTTCTCTTCTCTTCTACATTACTCTGATTTCTGGGACCTCAGTACAGGTATCATGTCTCTGTCTCTAATAGACTACAATAATAAAGCAATGAAAATAGTAAACATCAATACTATAATAAACTTTCTACTAAATATGTATATAAGTTAATACGTAACTTATATATAAATAATGTGGTTGTTTAAATATAGCTCTCACATATTTAAAAAAAAAAAGATAAGAAACTTACTTTGCCAAAGCTCAGTGAAGGTTTCTGATATCTTTAGTTGTCAGAGACAGAGAGCAATCACTTTATTTTAAACAAAACTTCTCTATTTCCCTACAATCACTGTTTAGAAACTAAAACAGCTCCCTTTGGCCCATTCTCTCCTTCCAACCTTTCTAAACAAATGTTTAGTTATGGTTTTTGTGTGAATGCAATTCAAATTGCTCTTAGTGTTTTGAACACAAGCATTCACACAAATCATACAAATCAGTTCTGTTATCATCAGTTAATAACAGAACCATACATGATATAGACAAACAGATATAAAATTGCATGATATTTTTATACATGCATATATTATTTCCAGAAACATAAATACCTTTGTGTTAGTTTGAATATTCTTATAATATACAAGACAGATGCACAATATTCACTTTAAAAACCAACAGTTTTAAAAAATATATGTAAGGAAAAAAGAGATAATAAGAACTGATATGTTTTGAATCAGATAAAGGCAAAATTGATCCTTCTAAAGTAATATCCTTATAAAATAATCTAGCCTGCAAAAATTCAATTTTACAATTGAAATAAATTGTTACCATTATAGAAATTAAGAAAATGGATTAAAGAGATTTTCATCTGTTTCATCATTACTCCAGAACATGAAAAGGCCACAATGGAGGCTCAGGCATAGACTCTGCAGTCCAAAATAAACAAATTATCAAGTAGCAAACTGATATTTCTTCCTAGGATTAGTGTGTATTTTTGAACTAAATAAATTGAATATAAAAGCTGCGAATGGAGGATACGATCTCATACATAACATTTTAGTAGACTTAGAGGACATTTATGAATATCTTCCCCCACAAATAAATATATAACAAATTAGAAAAACACTGATAGAAAGGTCACTGATGTGAATTGAAAGGTCAGAAGGCACATCCTGCGAAATTCATTCCAGAAAATGAAAGAGAAATAGGGTATACTAATAAACCAAAATATTCTAAAACTCTTATTTGAGGCTTAAAAAGCAATTTTTTAAAAAATGATACAGAGTTAAGTTGTTTTATGCATAAACAAAAAATTCTTATGGAGTTCAAAGGTCTTTTCATTACCATTTATCTCTAAAGAGATTTTAAAATTTACAAAAGAAATAAGAGAAAATATTTTTTTCCCTAATTTTAATATTCTGTGAAGCACATCACTTTCTCCTAATTTTTCTTAAAGAAAACCAGGTAATGTTAGCGTGGTACATATTGCCTGCTAGATTCAGTGCTATTTTCCTTATCTGCTGTTTGTCTTTATGTGTTGACACTGGTTCATTCTTGCCATATTCCCTGTCACTGAAACCACTGTCTGATCCACTTTCAACCATGGCAGACTGTTTGTCATGGGAAGAACTTTCATGAGCTTTGTCTATGAGAACACCCCCTTTCCTTTAGAGTAAGATCTTGAAAAAGGCTTCTTGCCAGTCTCTTGTTTCCAGGATCTTCCAGAACAATCTCAAATACATTTTTTTAACTGCCAAAATTTTCAATTATAAATTTTCATAAAATTTCCAGGTGGAGTGGTACATGATCAGTTCCTTAATCTGATGCTTGTTTATATGAGAATCCCTTGTGATCTACTAATCCTCCAATCATATATGCCTTTGATTCATCTAATTCCTTTATTATACTAGCAAAGCTGATGTCAGATAAATCAGATCTTCTTTTCTTATATGAGTTCATTATAGTTTTCTGGTTTGATGTGGGTATCCTTCCAGATGTCGCATCCTTTGTCATTTTCATCCATGTTCTTCTCCAGTCCACCTCCTCAGCTGGTGAAGTAAAACTGCACAGGATGCAGTGCTTGCTGGTTATCTGCATATCATCCTCAGATCAAAGTAGTCTCCACCCTCCACCGTGTAACTCCCTGCTCAGCCCCTGAGAGTTGAAGTTTTCAAAGGAGAACTCACTGGAGATATAGAGAACATACCAGAGAGGCTTTCTGCACCAAGTACCATGTTCCCCATCAACTCAGATTGAGATACCAAATAATGTCATCTGGAAGGTCACCAGCATTTACTGAGACTTTCAATGTTGAAAGGAAGCAAGACTTAAGTGAAGATCGGGAAAGAGAGAAACCAAGATTAGATGAAGGGATTGATCTCCATCTAAACAACAATTGAAGAAGCTAATAAAACGGAAACAATGAGAAGAACAACAAGAACTTTGCAAACAAAAATGTCAAGAAAAATGCAAGAGAAAGAAATTCGAGTGATGGTGTCAACTAGAATCAAACTCAGAAGGAAATGACAGAAAACAGGTTTGAAGACATGTTGTTCGTAGTACACTCTGCCTTTTCATTGACTGTAATTTTGATGATTTGATGGTATTAAAAGACATTAAAAATGTTATAGGCAGATCCAAAAATGTTATGCAGGTATCACTTCTGAGAAGGCTTTCTGATCAGAAAAGCCATGCCTGTTTTATGTTCCCATAAGTATATTTCTAAGATGGTAGTTTTCCTTTAATTATCGTACTTATCTATTGAATTTTTGAGGTCTGAGCTGTCTCATGGTTTGGTATCCTTGATACCTTATACAGCTTCATAAAGCACAGCAGTCATTCAATAAATAGCCTTGGAAGGGAGGAAGAAAGGAAGAAAGCAAGGAAGGAAGATGATGTCATGCAATTCCTTTAATGCAATTAGTATTATAGTGATTTTGAAAACTAAGATTTACATTTCATCTGATTTTACTAATATTTACAGTTACTGCTGTTTTTGAGTAGGAGTGAGTGGGTTTAAGATTGCTCCTCAGAGGCCGGAGTGGTGGCACAGGCTTATAATCCCAAAAGCTCGGGAGGCAGAGGCAGGAGGAATGCAAGTTTGAGGTCAGCCTCCTCAATTTAGCAAGGCTATAAGCAATTTAGTGAGACCCTGTCACAAAATAAAAAATAAAAAAATAAAAAACTCAATGGTAAAGCACTCCTGAGTCCTCAGTACAAAAAATAAAAATAAAAATTGTTTTTAGACACCAAATTAGTTTATATCAGTTTTGTTCATATGTGACAGGTTACATTATAAAAAATAAAAGTAAAAATAAGAGAAAAAATACCCCAAGATAAGCTCCTTTTTTGCCATTATAAATGATATTATTTGTAAAGAAAATATGACTTTATCAAATGTCTGAAACAAAACATTATTTCTTAGCATTATATTTCTCCCATTTTCAGATTGTGAAGTATTAATGACAACATGGTAGAAAGGGGGTGGTGACCAAGTGACAGAAACTTGAGAAGACACATGAGAGTCCCAATATGCTATCAACATATCAAAAGCACATAACTATTATAATTTATTCTCTTCAAATGTAGAAATCTTTAGTATAATTTATGTTTTTCAAACACCAGTACCCAAGTATTAAATTCTTCCAGAAAATGTATTATCTTTCATTCATATGATGAAAAGACATGTTTATGGTTCTATAAAATGAGGAACATGTTCCTGCTAAAAAAAGGATCATTAATGAGGTATGCAAATAGGACTCTCTTTTACTTTTGGAATATTCATAAAAAACAAGTTATTTATCTAGGGAAAATACAGCCACCATAAAGCATAACAAGCACATCTTCAATCTTCCCTACATTTTAGAAGATATGGGGATGTTAGGGAATGTCAATGAGAAATATTTTGGGTAATTTATGTTGTTGGTTCATTTTATTTTCCATACATTAAAAAGTTGCTCAATTGCAGATGGAAATCTTTCTGTAACAGTTGTTAATTACTGCGATTCAGAATTCGAGCTGAAATATCATAAGGTGTAAGCATTTCTGATTTAACCACTCCACTTGTTTAGTCATTTTATGTTAGTTTCACTCTATGAACAAGTACATACTGCTTTGAACTGCTTCCTCAGGGCTGGATATGCAATGTGACCTTGCAAAAGGGAAGAAGCCACTTATTCTTCTATTAGGTTATTTTATTTTATTTTATTTTATTTTATTTTAGAAGAGAGAAAAGATTCTCAATTCTAGGAGCCACAATTTCTCAGTTGGGTGCCTCTCACAACAGGAAACAGTACTTCCTCCCTAAAAATCCTCTGAGCAACCTTCCTTGAGCATAGAAGCGTCTCCTGGCACTTTGGTAAGGAATCCTCACGGGATAGTTGTTAATGGTGTCGGTGTTAGTCCTCAGGACAAGGCTGGTATCCACCTACTGGGAAATTAGTTATGAATCATTGATGCACAGTGACTTCCCTTTTTCATGAAGACTAGATCAAAAGGAGATAAGATCAGCTTGCAGTGAGGATGAAATAGGATAGAATAAATAAGAAACAGGTAGAAAGGAGACACAAAGGAAGGACATGAAAATAGGAATTTAATTCAGAAGTTCCCCATACTTGTGCAGGTCTGTCTCTCCATAAGCCTGTCTCCCTTCCAGGGCTATTACTCCCTAATCCTGTCTCTTTTCAGGGTGCATTACTCCAAAATTCCTGAAAAAATCTATAAATCTACCAGTACTAAACTAAGCAAAGAGAGAAATGGTATCTTGAGAAACCTATAACTTAAGTGACTTTCCAGTGCTACTGATTGATGAAATAATGAAGACTATATTAGCCTGAGGATCCAAAGATTGGCCAGACCACCAGAACCTGTCTGGAGATCACCAGACTTGTTTTATTCCTACGTAGAATTCCTTTTGTTCTTCTAGAAAAGAGCCAAGACCCTCAAAATATACATCTCTAATGCTCAAGATGGCTGGAATTCTCCTTTGAAGCAATACTCCTTGCTTTAGCCCCAAAGACACTTCTCTATTGAGATTGTACTCATTCTCCCTGATCGTACATCTGCTTTCCCAAATAAACCTCTATCTATGTTTCTGACTTATCCATGCTGAAATTCTTTTCCATTTAATATTCCAACAACATCACAGCTCCTTGTCAAGTTCCCCCTTTCTCCAGGAACAACTCAAATCCCTCTCACTAGATACCTCTTCTTTCAATGACAACAGTGACAGAAGTGAAGAGCCACACCTAGTGGGCAGACTTATCTGATACTAGGTCTGTTTTAGTCAGCTAAAAGATCTGATCAGAACAAGTGTAGAGAAGGAAAAGTTTACTTTGGAGTTCATGGTTTCAGAAGCCTTAGTCCATAGAAAGCCAGTTCCATTCTTTGGGGCTTGAAGTGAGGCAGACCATCATGATGGAAGAGTGTGGCAGAGGGAAGCAGCTCATATGATGATCAGAAGGCAGGGAGAAAACCACTTGCCAAATACAAATATGTATCCCCAAGCCACACCCCAATTGCCATCTCCAACCACTTCAATTATCACTCAGTTAATCCCTATCAGGGGATTAATTCACTGATTGGGTTAAGACTCTCACAATCCAATCATTTCTCCTCTGAACCTTCTTTCCTTGCTTGTCACGTGAGCTTTTGGGGGACTACTCACATCGAAACCATAACAAGGTCTATAAAGGTCAATAAAGCAACTATCTAGAAAAAGTACATTGGATCAGTTCAAAGCTGGAGTGTGGGTATGGCATCTAGTAGCAAACCTCTTCTTTCATATGAACCCAGTTATCCAAGCTTGGAACTTAGCATAACATGGAATTGATCACAGTGACCTATGAAACCTAGAAGCTCATCATTAACAAGAGAAAAAATAAGTAAAAACAATAAAATAAACAAAAGTCTGAAAAGCGAAGGTTCACTCTCTTTTCCCTGAATCACTTGAAAGTAGATTTCTCTTCTTCCTGATTATGTTTTTTGCTTACGTATTTACGAAGGTTCAAGGGGATTGCCAAGAGTTGAATTGCCACACAAAACCCAGTTGAAAATCTGAACATTTGTTTTATTTCAATAGATGACAATTATTTAGAACTTTCGATGGGCCTAGCAATTTATTCTTTGTAGTAACCTTATGGAATAGCTACCATTATTATAAGCTCTGTTGTAAATCCACAATGACTCATAGGTATAGATGATGAATAAACAGAAATTCAGTGAGTACCAGTGACTTGTCCAACACTATAGATTTTATAAATGGTAGTACCTGGACTCAATTTAGCCCTATTTGAATATAAAATCACTACAGTTATCCACTTAGCAAACTGTAGTTTAGATTTTTATATTGCTCTAAAGCAGAAATGAGTATGCTGGACTGTACATGTTTAAAGCTAGGGAGCCAAGATAAAAGAAATGCAGGTCATGATGTGTATTTGTCTAACAAGAAATAAACCAATTTTCACAATTTATATTGATGGACTTTAAAATTCAATCCTAATAATAGAGTAAAAAACACATATATACACACACATATGTGTGTGTATATATGTATTTATATTTGTATATTTGATGGTGGTTATATAGGTCTACTGGTAAGAACAATTGACATAATTTGTTGGGGGACTAAAATTTCACTAAATTGAGGTTCACAATTAATGTTCTTTGTTATCAAATTTACTATAAACACTTATCTATAAAAATTTCTTTGTCATAAGTCTGAAATAGTTAACACCAGATTTGTCTTATGGGTAAAGGTGCGTTTGTTCAAGGAAACTACAAATCTCTTCATTTTTCAAATTTTAAGTGCACCAAGAAAGCTTTTCTAGTAGCTTCACGTGTAGGCGAGACTTTTTCTTGGTAAAGTAGGAATATTTCTTTCATATACGCTTTCTTCAGCACCAACTCAGCACATGAAGAACTACTCTTTGGAGATTAAATTGTAATTTTAGAGGATTTTCCAGTAAGTTTTTGAAACTCTGTATTATTTATCATACAAAAATTTAAACATATAAGCAAAAATTACACTACATACAAAGCAAAGTACTTTTTTATTACCTTATAAAACTATGTGGAAAATTAAAGGAAATATAAGGAATTTTAACACATACAAACTACTGATTAAACATAATCCTCTTAAAGTGAGGATAGCTCACATATTTGTTGAACGAAGGCAGCAGAAATCATCTGACTCAATAAGATTCTTAATAGAAAACTTTTAAATATGTTATTCATTTTGAAGGTCCAGAAGTTTTGACACCCATAAGTAATGCATGCTAAATAATAATATTGTAATCTTAAAGTTATGTACCTTATATTAATGTGTTTAAATCCCAGATATATTTTATGCTCAATTTATGGATGAAATTAATTATATTTCATTTGAAAATTATTCAAACCCAAGAAAGGTCTGTCATTCATTTTTATTTTTTTTTGTCAGGAAAATGTAATACTCAGGTTTCTGATTCATTATCCTTAATTTATTCCGATTGTTTTAAAAGAGTGGTATGATATTGTTGGTGCAATTAGAGATTCTTAACAAGCCTTTTAACACTACTTTCTTAACCCCAGGATCTGGCTTTGATTTGCTTCTCATGTAGCATGCTGTTAGGAGTAATTTTTTAAAAGAATATTTAATAATTTGGGGTTTGTGTGACAATAGCCAAGATAAAAATAAGCACATGAGTAAACTTGATGAATAAATACTCTTGTCATGCTGATATTTCTTAAATATCAAGAATTTGCCTTGTCTGAGCTTCTAAGATCTCAAGTGTGTTTCTTATCTTCCAAAATGTATTGGAGTAGACAATGCACAGATAGAGTTTAGAAACTGTATTCTGCTTCTTTCTAAGCATGTGGATTATGCCCTAGGTCATAAATCTGGCTGTCAACTATTTAAAAGCTTATTGGGAAATCCAAGGATCGGGCACTAAGTCAATTGTATCAATTTAGCTTTCAAATTAAGAAAGAAAAACGAAGAAAGGATGACATGACTAACATTATTTTTAAGACAACCATGAAATTAAGTTCTTGCCCTTGTGACTAGTCTCAGAAAGCCAGATCTAATGGAAATCTGTTAGCAGTCTAATAAAGTACTGGGTGATATCAATAATTGGTTTACAATGGGCAAAGGAGACATAAAACCTGGTCAAAGAGCTTCTGTAGAAGTCAGTGATGCTGAATTGTGCAGAGATGGACTGAAGTTATAGAAGAAGCTACAGTTACTTGTCATGTATTTCTTTCTTCTAGCATTAAAACTGTCAAAAATCTTGTTCCCCTTGAAAAAGCATGTTACCATATATCACTTGGAAACTGTTGGGAGAATTCAGTGGGACAGTTGAGAAGTCCCTTTTGGTTGGTGAAATAGATCTTCTGGAAAGACTGCATCAGCATCAATTACCCCAGGTTTCTCTTGAATGGTAGCAAGGCAACTGAGTAGGGAATGATTTATAGAACTACTTAACACATGTCATGCTGGGTGGGTAGTATCTATGGGACATGTCCATGCAGGAGAAAATAAAATCCATTCTGTAATGAAATATTTGGCTGTAGATGGCAAAAGATAAATTCTAGAAATGGAGCTCCCCTGAAGAAATTCACTAAGAAGTAGGGGAAATTGTGTATTCTAGGGAATGGTGTCCGGGGAGGGGCACAATATCTACTAGCATCACTAGAAAGCTAGCTCAAAAGCTCAATTGTTCAAAGCCGAACAAAATAAAAATAAGAAACCAAAGCTACTGCTATTCTGAGCCTCTAAGACCTGAAACACCTTTTTATATTTTCTTATTGTAACATAAAAATTTCACTCTAAGTTCTTCTGATCAGTTTACTGCTGTGATCAAATTACATAAATAAATTAATTCTCCATTCAGTATGATTTTCTGAGTGTGTGTGTGTGTGTGTGCATGCACATGCATAGAGGCAACAATAGAGTTCAGATTTCATTTGAAATATATATTTCTTATTGCTCTTTTATGTACTCTAAGTACATCTGAAAGACCCTTTCATTAATTCCAAATGGAAAACCATACTTAGCAGTTAACATTTTTGGTGAATTTATACTTTGCTAGTGTAAATTTGTTTTTGATAAGCGTGAAGGATTTATTCTACATTATTTTCAAACTTCATGCAGAAAAGAAACTTGTTCTTATAAGAAGTGCAGTTGTGGGTTGGACTAATGAAAATAGTGAACAAGAAGTTCTAGAGGACCTCTAGTTAATTAAGTTAATTAAACTTTGAGAACAAACTAGGCAGTCATGTTTCAGTAGCCAGAGAGACTTCAATATCATCACCCTTACAAGCAAGATTTAAAATTTTAGCTAAAAAAATTATTCTTCATGTTTTTTCTGTCAATATTATTATTCCTTTCTGTCATTTAAAAAAATACTGTTCTGATTTAATCAAAATAATCTCTTAAGATATTTTAATTAACATTTTTTATCACCAACTCTCCCCATTTTCAAAATATATACAAAATTGCTTTTGAACACTTATTGTCAACCTATTGATTTCTTAACAAGGGTCTTGTTTCCCTTCGGGATCTTAAAGCTATTTATTAAAATTAAAGGGAGGGGAAATTGCATAAAAGTAAAGCTGTGAAAACAGCTTTGTAAGGAATAAGGTATAAACACTGATTAATTTCCTTTACTTCTTGAGGCATACATGCAGATCTTAGGTGAACGATTTTAAAGTTTTTTTATGTTCTTAAAACAAGGACTTAGATTCTTCACCTTTGCCTGCAAATATCACAGGGGTGACTAATAGAAAGATTGAGGATATGGTGGCTCTACCTTCATTTTGAGTTATCTTGGAGTCCAGGAATGAATGAGATCTGATACAATGAATCTCTTCTGATGAGTTGAAGCTACCAACCAAGCAATAGCATTTTTTTTTTCCTGGACAAGACCCTGCCTGATCTATCCTGAGAAAATGATGGAGCAGAACAAACCCGATCAAGATCACGTGCTTTGGTTGCTATGAAAACTCTCCAGCTATGCAAAATTCCCAACACTTTCTATAAAGCCTCAAAGTCACTGTCAGTCCCTTGAAGACAGGGCTAAGGTCCCTTTGTTTTCCCAATGTAGCGACACTGATTAAGGTTATTTCATGCTTTTCACAATTACCCTTTCTGTTTGGATTTTGGGTTGAGTGGCTAAACCAGATTGTTGGATACCTAGAGTCAGGCCTACCCTAGGATTCCAATAACATTCTTCTATCCACAAAAAGAGGTATCAGTCTCTAGCATTCCAACTGAGAACATATTCAAGTAATCCAAAAAGTTTGAGTTTCTTAGTGACTGATAAGATTTACCTTTAAGTAGAAAAATCTGATATCCCTTACGTCAACATTGTAAGTCAAGTTATAATATTATATGATGAAAATATCTTTACTGAATGAAATTATGGTATTCTAATTAAGATTTATCTGCAAAATTGCCAATAGAGTATATTAACCATTTACTTCATATTATTTTAACTAAAGTTTATTTGATTTCCTTGAACAAAATAAAGGATTATTTAAAAAATATTTACTCATTTAATAATGAATAAAATATAGTGAACTAGCTATGTCTATATTTTCTGGTAAGAATCTCACTAAAAATTTTAGAGACTACAGAAATATAACCTGTAATATAAAAGAAGAAAATGAAAACTACCCTGAATTTTCCTCCCAGAAGTAAAAACTTCTAAGTTTCTGGAATACTATGTTTTTCTTTATTGATTTTTCTGCACATTTAACAAGTGAATATGTTTAATCCTGGATAGAAATGGTGTATGTGTAAAAGTGATAACTTGGTGGTAGACATTATCATTATCTTGTTGTCTTAATCAAATAAAAAATAAAGTTCAATATACTCAATATATTTTATTATTCATTTTCTTTCCTAGGTCACTGTATTTTGTCTCTTACACTGATTAAGTGTATCGCTTTTCCCCTTCTTTTTTTCAAAATGAACAATATGAAATCATTGCTTATTTTTCTCCATGCACTTGTAATCATGCATAGATATAATAATACATAATGTATACGAGCTCATTTACATCATTAAATATAAAGTTTTTTCTCTTTATTTTATAATTGTGGAATTCCACGTACATTTGCATTTTGTATTTATCATTCAACAAAATTTTCTCAGAAAGCATTAGCCTTTTCTGTGTTGCTGCTGACATTCAATCTTTGCCCCAATGTCTGTTCCAGAAATGTTAGTGCTCTCTCATGTCTATTTTTTGTGACATTGTATATGTAAAATTATACTGGATTGTTATTTGGATTTGAATTTATGCAGTGAACATCCTTTAATTTACTCTTCTGACAGTTGCCTCACATTTTTATACATTGTTTGACTTATCCCATTCTTGTCAATTTGAGAATATTTAGACATAGTCAATATTAATTCTCTACTTATGTACATTAAGTGTATCCCTAAATGCAGTTTGTTTATTGATTTTACTTTTGACATCTGGTAGCGATTCATCTCTAATTTTTTCCTAAGCTTGCATGTGTCTGCATCCTTGGAAGGATGCTTCCCCCTGGAGTTCATTTCATAAGCCCCTTGTTGATTTTTTTTTTAAGTTGCTGATGTTGAAATGACAGAAAATCATTTCCTTCCTGCTATTTACTAAAATGCAGGCATGAGAATTGTCCTTGACCCCATTCTCCAGGCACTCGAGTCCTGATTTGCTGCTCTTCAGAGTGGCAGTTTGCTCTGCGGGAATTCTAAAACACGCAAAGCCCTGCTGGCCTCACATGTAATTTCTACCCCAATATCATATTTTATAGTTTTCTATTCTTCAACCTCTAGTTGCTGAGAGCTGCCTCAGTCACAACCAGAAACCAAAGAACAAAACAGTAGAAAAGAGGGATGTCAGTTCTAAAACCTTAAAGAGAATTCCAGATGTCAACAACCAGAATGAGATGAGAAGAGTTCTGCTGACATCTACAGTGCAGCTTTGCCACCCTGTGCAAAGGACCCAGCTAAGCCATGCCCAGACCCCTGACCAAGTACACTGCAAGAAAATGTGGTAATTTAAGCCACCAAGTTTGTGGTAATTTTTTTATATAGCAATACACAATAAATATGTTGATGCTTTTTAATTAATGAGCAAAAATGTGAAAAGCTGTTTAGCACAGATATGGGTGCAGAGGAGCTAGTTATTAAATAATTGCTCTTATATTCTTGCTATATGCCTCTTTTCCATGCAGTGTTCAATAAACATGAAAGACTACTCTTCAGTACCAGCAAGAAAAAATACATGATAATTTCTGAAGCACTTTGCCAGTATCCACTATCACGTGGTCTGTTGTCTGCATTGCTGTTATAAATGATAAAAATGACCTCATTTTTCAGCTCAATACAAGAAGAAGGGACATGGTTATCAACCAAGGAGGAAGTCTTCTTGGTAATGCTCACTAATGGCCATAAACTAATGAACTGGTTTTTCTTTGTTTTTCTGGTTCCTCTATTTTCTGCTTTAATAAGTCATGGACTTTGGTATTTTCTTCTATACTGTATTAGTTGTCTAGGACTGCAATAACACATGACCACAAATGGGATGACTTAAAACAACAAAATTTATTGTCTCATCGTTCAGGAGGCTCCACAATTCAGATGTCAGGAAAGTTGGTTCCCTCTAGAAGCTCAAAGGTGGAAACCATCCCACCCTCTTCTAGTGTCCTATAATTGCTGTTATTTTTGAGGTTTAGATTCACCTCCTACTCTTGTATAGTTCCTTTTGGGGACTCATAAGGATACACTCAATGGCTGCAAGGCTCACTCTAATCCAGTGTGAACTTCTCTTGATCTTTACCTTAATTACATTTGTAAAGAGCTTTTCTACATAAATCTATAAGAACGACATTCAATTCACCACTTGTGGTAGCATAAGGAAAAACAAAGCACTCACTAAACATGTATTTGTTACTTAATTAATATGCATACAATTTTATGATTGAAATTACATGAGCAATGTATAATTGCTTAATAATAATTTGTCATGTAATTAAAGAAGTAAATAAAAGATGTGGAAAAGAAATTAAAGATGTAAAAGATAGTAATGGGGAAGGGCACCATGTTAATTGTAAAGCAATCTTCATTTAAGTCCATCAGCATGTTTAAGATTTGTAGTAAATTTCTTAACTCTGGATTTCAGTTTTATCAATTATGAATCAAATGGATTATGCTCAATAATTTCAAAGATGCTTTCCAGTTCCGATATTCTATGGTTTCATTAATCGTGGCTATCAATCGTTCAATTATTTTGTGACAGTAAAACACTACACAAACCAGTTAGGAGATATTAGCATCATCTAATCTACCTGTTTACATTAAAGGAAGGGGAAGATAGAGAGCTTTTGCCAAGAAACAAACTATATGAATTCATAAATGTTAAATTGCAGGAATCTTTCACAGCTAACACATTTATGTAGAGAAAAGGCTCATACAAGAAGGACTTGGGATTTGGATCAATGCCTAGAGATTAAAATTCCCTAGAATTTTACTCATTCGTGTATATATGCTATCAATAAAGAGTTAGAAATAAAAAGTAACTGGTTTAAATAAGGGTATGGTGCTCATGATTCTTTTGAGATATTTAGAAAAAATAAACATCCTAAACAAAATCATGGTGTGATTATTTGCCCTGAATTTCGGAAATATGAATATATATTAAGAAAATGGTATACGAATAAAACAACCTTTGGCTAGAAGTATTTTCTCTCTTCTCTCTTCATCTGCTGCCAAAAATATAACAAATAAAATAAAACAAAATTCTATTTTTGGTAAATATCACAGGATTCATTCACGATTGCCTAGCATTCCTGTTTTTCACTTTTCTCTGCAAGCCTTTAACAACTTCCTCTACTTCCTCAGTCATCTTTTTCTGTTTCAGGGAGGAAATAGAAATGATGAAAGGTAGCATCCATGTATGTTCAGAAAACATCCCTGTAGCTGCACCCCTGGTTCGGCCAGCCCTCCTATCACCATGACCCTATTACCTAAGAGCACCTGAGGCAGCCCTCCCCAGATGGTGGGTCCTTATTTTAAGTCCTCAAGGACACACCAGCCATTCTCCCTTCTCCCTCCTGAATCATTCATTTGCTTTTCTCTTTAGCAGTCAAACATGTTCTTTCTTCCATCTTCAAAAAAAAATTTTTTTTTTCTAAATAATAAGTATCTTGACCCCACAGCCTCCTCCAATGATGGCCCTGTTTCTCTGCTTCCCTCATCAGCAAAATTTGAAAGTTATTCCATTCCTCTTCTCTCATTCAGTCTTGAACAAACTGCCATCACACTTTTCTTCCAAATCCTTCCCTATAATTTTTTTCAAGGTCTCTGTGATCTGAGTCTTGTTAAATACAGCCGTCAGTTTTCAGTTCTGACTTGACCTCTCTGATCCTCTGAGATAGTGTCTCAGCCCCTTCTCCAAACTTTTTCTTCCCGTGGGCTTCCAGGCAAAATTCGTCCTTACTTTTCCACCACCCTCAGATGCTCATTCTACTTCCATTCCTGAATCCTTCCATATCCCCAACTTCTTAGGTCATCGTCTTTGTCTTCACCTTCCTGTTTATTATTTCTACATCTTTCCCCCATCTGTCTCCTTTTTCTCTGTAGGGAAACTTATTTAGCTTCCTAGCATAAATTTTTAAATGTCTATCTCCTCTGAAGCCCAGACTGAAATAACTGAGCCTCTTTTCAATCGGATGAATAGTGTGGTCCAGCAATTTAAAATATCCAAAACTGAACAGCTGATCTCCTCTGCAGTCACTGAGAGTTGCCTTGCTCAGATGATTCCAGTAACTACCCAACAAGTGTGTCTATCTTCTCCATATCTCAGGCTCTTCCAAATAGCAGCCCAAAAAGCCTTTTATACAATGAGTCAGATCACCTCAAACTTTTGAGAATAAGAGGAAAGACAAAGTCTTTTGCATCACAGCCTGACCCCAACTGGGCTGCATGTCCTATGTTATTCCCTGGTCACTTTCCTGCTCTTTGTACTTTGGCCCCTGACAGTTTCTTGACCACTGCTTGCTTTCCTCTGCTTCTAGACCTTTAAAATTCCAATTCATTCCTCCAAAATGTTCTCCTTACTCTATTCCCTTACTGTCTACCCAATTGTTCCTTGATTATGGAGGCCTTTCCTGAAAACTCTAATAAACACCTGAACAAGTCTCCCAAGCCCCTCACTCTTGTTTTCCTTAACTTTGATATGTTCTTCAAGCACTTTTCCACTCTGATGTCCAGTTAATATATTTATTGACTTGAAAATTAAATTGATTTCTCCACAATTGAACTGGAGTTTCATGGGGACAGTTGTTTTTGTTCTTGCTGGTGTTTTGTAGGTGCTCAGTAAATGCTTGATAAATAAATTACATAGGTACCATCAAATAAAAGTTATAAACTCTGCAATCTGATCTCAAAGTGTATCTGTATTTATAATAAATATCACTCTAATTTTCATTTTATATTGCTTTGGTGAACTTAATATATGATGGTAGAGATGGAATTCCTTGTATAAGAGTAAAGAGATTTTATAGCCAAACAGAAACAACCTTTTCTTCATCCCAGTACTTGGAGGGTAAAGCAAGCAGTATCTTGTTAACTTCTGCCCAGTTAGTTTCTAAAATATACCTTCCAGATGAAACAGCCAGCAAAGACAAGAGATTAATACAATAGATTTAGCCAAATTTAGCAAAGTACATTGAGAAAAGAATGATCAACAAACAAGCTAATACCTGTGGCCTGAATAAGGCAGCTTGATATGCTGGAGGGAGAATTAGCTTTGATGACAGATCTGGATTCAAATCTCATCACTGCCACCTACTAACAAAAGGTGTTAAAACTATCCTTCAGTCTTTCTAAATCCTATTGCCTTCATTTGTAGGGATCTTTCCTGATATAAATGAGTTGGTTAAAACATGCTAGCTTGTCTGTGTGTTTTTAATAATATCTGGTGCCAGTCTTTCACTTAATCAAAAAAAACAATATGTCTGACCTCTAACTACACTAGATGACTCATTTCAATATCTGACCAGAATACAATGCTCTGGTGTGGAATTATTTTCTTTCAAGGGGTCTTTCAAAATCTCTATCTTTTAAAATGTAGATGACATTGTCCTACTCTGTATAATTCATGTAAGTATTATTTTAAAAACTTTAAAACTTGGTTAATTTTCAAAGGAATGTTTTAATTATAAATTACGAAACATAAGGTCATTTTAAAAATGTCTAGTTCTTTTTCATGGGTAATAAATATGTACCAATATATGTGTCAAGAAATGGAAATACCAAGACATTTATTATAATGAAATACTTTTCAGGATAACATACAGTAAGATAATAAATTACTAACGGCATGGTGTTGTACTGAAATTGTTAATCTTCTTTAACGTTTCCTTCAGCAGTATAGGCAGTCTTCATTTTGCAGAATATAGTACTAGTAGAGCCTCAGATTTGCAGCTTATGTAGGTAGTTCTGATATGCAGAGAGACTGCCAGCATGCTTCTGTATGGATTGCCTGCTATACAGTGTAGTGGGGAAGAGCACAGAATCTGTGGCCAAACTATCTCAGTTTCAGTACATCTTGTCATTACTTGCCACATGCCCCAGCACAACACAGACTCTTTCTCTCAGTTCATTCAATATAAATTGAGAGTGGTAATAATGGTATCTACTTCATATTAGTTGTAAAATTTAAAGGAATTAACAAAGTAAATCTATTAGAACAGAGACTGGCATTTAGCAACCATAAATGTTAGTGATTTCTTTCAACTTTATTACTAGTGGCACCAATTCTCTGTTGAAAAGTCTGGATTGATATAAAGATTTAATACTAAAAAATAGTACCATGGTCTTTGCTTAAAAAAACAAATCCCAGAATCTGTCTTTTTGAAATATAAGAGATGAATAAAATAGAAGATCTTTAGGTAGAAAAACTATCTTGATTTCAGTTTATTCAGGTTACCTCAACATCTACATAAAAACTCTGGGCCCGAGGAGAGGCAGAACCATCATGGTGGAAGGACAGCAGAGAGAAAGCTTTGCTCATCTAGGACAAAATACAAACCACAAAGTCATACCCCCCAGGGACCTACTCCTCAATTATACCCTACCTGCCTACAGTTACCATCTAGTTAATCCATCACAATGGATTAATCCACCGATTAATAATCTAATCATTTCACCTTTGAAAATTCTTGCATTATCCCACATGGCCATTCGGGAACACCTCATAACTAAACCATAACATACGCCTATGGTTAATTTTCAAAGGAATATTTTCACTATAAATTATGAAAGA
Organism: Marmota monax; assembly: GCF_021218885.2. Taxonomy (NCBI): domain Eukaryota; kingdom Metazoa; phylum Chordata; class Mammalia; order Rodentia; family Sciuridae; genus Marmota; species Marmota monax. Next base: position 41,112 of record NW_026694873.1, read on the forward strand.
TAACGTCATTTTAAAGATATCTTTAAATACCACTGTATTACTGATAAAAGCATGTTTAACATTGTAAGAAACTGCCAAACTGCTTCTTACTTTGGGGTATTTTTTAAACTTGGTGAAATACACACTTATTTCACCTATAATCTACAAATTTGATCATTGAGACAAAGCAAGCTGCTGAAAAGTTTTAGTTTTCATTATTATTAACAAAAATAGATCTCCCGACAAATTCCAAAAGAAAATTCTACATTAGTGATGCCATAAAGTCATTTTTTCAAAATAAAAATTATTTTCCTTCCAAATTTCATACATTTAGAAAGAATCTTTTTCCATGCTTTTGAATTTTTCATGTTTTTCAGTAGATTATTTTTCCCACCTTATAGTGACATTGATGTAGAGATTACATTCAGTAATCAAAAAATACTTTCTGTGAATAGACAAATAACAGAATTTGTCTTTCACTTTTCCAGTTTGCTAACTCAGAATCTTGACATAAAGGGTACACATACGTTGTTAAAGTTTTAGACAGAATAATTTTTATGGAACTATGTCTCTAGTGAAGGTTTCTGCAGTATAGGGGGATACTGGGTTATTGCAAATCAGGAGCTCATTCTATACAAATGAATTATATTACAGAGGCAGAAGTACATTTATTCAAGCTGTCACATTCTCCAGTGTTGACTGGACCCTGCCCCACAACAGATGAGAAACCACATTCAGAATTTCAGAACATAGTTAGAAAAAAAATAAGCCCATGTCATTAAATAAATGATCAAAACAGAAGCTGATTATTTTTTTCACAGAAGAATATACTTTGCATGAGCTTTTATAGCACATGTTTTCTAGTTACACTATGTAACTATCGTGTTTTTTCATCGAATTAATCATTATAAGTCTTATATAGTCCCCTGAAGTAGCAGTGCCTAACAGGAGTAAATATATACATATCATTACACAGTTGATAATTGAATAATATAAACAGAAATAATGATTACATTTTTTACCATTTATTTAATTCTGATTCTTAAAATATGGACAGGTGCTAACTGTAAGTACATGAGGCAAGCTCCATTATAGCATTGAGGGAGAATAATTTGTCAGGGAAATAGAGGGGTCCAATAACACTTAATAACAGTTTAGGAAATTTTAGCTATATAAATTTGTTCTTATTGAAAATTTCTTTAGTTTTCTCCAATAATGGATCTTTCCATAAAATTTAAGTAAATAATTTATAACTAAATATAATTTGAAAATTCCAATTTTTGCATATCTTACAATGATTTTTTAAATTTATAATTTACCTTGAAAAAGTCTTTATTCATTACTTTGTGCTAACATCATGAGTTGCTTTACAGATGTGATATTTCATCATTTCCAAACCATAATTTTTTATGTAAATGTATTTTAGAATTCAGACCTTTTTCTTTTATTCTTAGACTTTAGAATAGTGTTGAATGCACACATAATACCCCTAACAGATTGTTTTAGCAGAACCTGCAACAATCACATTAAAACACCTGCCAAAAATGTTTAAATACTCCAAGTAGCATGAACAGAGACTATAAATAAGTACATTTGCTTCATTTTCTTGCTAAATTATTTCAGATTAGATATTGTCATATAAACTTTGGCAATGCTTGTGATTTTCAGAGCTTTTACAGCTTTGAAATTTCAGATAAGGAATTACGAATCTGCATTAACTTCTGTGATTAAAGTTTTCTTATTGAAATAGGTGCCCATGGGGGTTGCAGGGGAGAGAACTACTAACTACCTTGTCATTATTTTTGCCTTGATAGCCCTCAGTGTAAATCAGATGAATCACACATTAATCATGTAGTGCAAGAACCTCTCCCCATTCTCTTACCTCTTTCCCTAACTCCTATACTATCTTTCCATAGGAAGTAATAACTGACCTCAGTTATGGTTTTATTGAACAGTGACTGTACCATACCAAGCCCTTTTCAGTATAGTATAGTGAGGTGCAGTTTTGTATTCCACTGTGAATGTCCACTTACCTTCAGGGATGTCCCAGCAATAATAACATGCACAGAAACATATTATTAAATACTAGAAATCATAATATATTCAGTTAATATGTAAGATAATTAATAAATTATGTAATATTTCAGGGAAGAGAAGCATTAATGTCCAGGGAAATCATTCCATAAGTTTTAGCTAAAGAAATAAAGCTTTCACATGGTTTTACTAACTGTTCAGGAAAAGAAGCAGAGAGGACATCAAAGAAGTTAATGAACATGAAAGAAGGAAGAAAAGCAATATATTTTGAGAAATCATTCTTTTTTTATTTTTTAGTTTTCGGTGGACACAACATCTTTATTTTATTTTTATGTGGTGCTGAGGATGGAATCCAGCACCCCACGCATGCCAGGTGAGCGCACTACCGCTTGGGCCACATCCCCAGCCCAAGAAATCATTCTTTATCCGGCAATATGTTGGATTTGTAAATGCATTATCACTTTAGAAATGATTTATGTGTAATAGAAAGAGAAGGATAAAATATGTGCTGGTGAAAATTGATATGTAAGAATCGCTAGACAATGAAGTTCATAGAATGTACCAGAAGCTTGTCTAACATAATGAAGATGAAACTATGGATGAACCCTTCTGGTACTTCCAATTTTTATGTAAACGATTCAACATCATTTTAAAACAAAATTCCTTGATGGATTAAGTCAAGTGTAGACAGAATTTAGCAAAATTCCCAAAAAATAAAAATTAAAAATAGGCATGTCCCTTAAAACATACATGCATGTGCTGAAACCTCCATCCTACAGTGATGTCCTAATTCTGAGACCTGTAGACACCTCATGCTGACCGGCAAAAGGAACTCAACAAATATATTTAAGGTTATACATCTTAAAATAAGTTAAAATATGTTGTTTTGTTTTTCTCCCCAGTGGGTCCAATCGAATCAAAATAGCCTTTAAAATCAAAGGACTTTCTCCCACTAAAGTCAGAGATCCTTGGCAGAAAAAGAAGTCAGAGAGAAGATCAGAGAAAGGAGGAAAAAAATTTGACCTGCTGTTCCTGGTTTTGAAGACTCCAGAGATCGTGAAATAGGGAATATAGAAGGTCTCCAAAAAAATTTAACCAAAATTAGAAGGACATAGAAACCTCATTTCTTCTACTCCCAGGCTCTCAATTCTGCCACTACCAGAATGAGCAGATTTCCCCCATCAGATGGACAGAAATCTTGGTTTACATCTTTCAAATCTCAGAGTAGATTAACCAACCAAACCCCATCACACTGATGAGACAAGCATAGAAACTTACAGAATGCTGAGATGATAACTTTATGTTGTTTTGAACATTCCAGAGCATGATAATTTGTTATGACAGCAGTAGAAAATTAACATAACACTGGAGTGAGCAAACAGACACATGAGCAGGTGTATGAATTCACTTACTGTAGTCACTTTTTTATATGCTGTGTTATGTTTTTAACATTTTGCAAATTGCCCACATCAAAACTCTTTTCCTACAGAAACTTATGTAATTTTCAGAGTAAAGCAATTTTTTATCACCTTGACAAAAAAGTTTAAAATTCTGCCATAAAGTCAATTAATTTTCTATTTCATGAATTAAAAAGTAAGAGACTTTCAAAGAACTCCATTCATTTTCAAAATCATGTTTTCCTTTTTCCTCTGGGACAAAAAGTTATCTACTTTAATTAGAAAAATCTCCAGATTTTGACATTGGATGATACAATATATCACAAGCTTACTTATTGTGCTTAGAAAGCTTTTTCATTAAAGATCCAATAATGCTTATACCTTCATTAACTCTAGTTAGCAACATTAGTCATGATGGATGTTAATCTCACATATTTTAATTTTTTGATGTCTTCTCATCGAACCATTAGGACTCATGGCTAAAATAAAATAAATATATAATAGAGATATATTTATTCAGCAAAATATTGTTGCAAGTACCAAGTTCACAAGTGAAGGATCCATAGCTAATTCATCAGAGTCCCCAGTGCCTGACAGTACATCCTTACATCCTCAGCATTAAATTGCATAGTGTAGAACGTTTGCATTCAAAAATATATATATATAGAATATATATAAAAAGTCTATTTTTAAAAAATTACTTCATAATGCAGCACTCTCCACTTATCTGCAGTTTTGCTTTCTATGGTTTCAGTTATCCATGGTCAATTATGGTCTGAAAATATTAGATGGAAAATTCCAGAAACAGTCTTATATTTTAAATTATGTTCTCACCATTCTACTCCACGCATCCCAAGGTATGAACTTAGGATGATTTATTACTTACTTTTCCTACTGGACCTTTAGTCAGTACCCATGGGAATTATTAGACTGCCCTGATTGTGTTCAGGTAATCCTTACATTACCAAATATTGGCCCCAAAGCACAACGGTAATGTTGCTTGCAATTTGTATATGCCAAAGAGAAGTTGCACAGTGTTTCCTTCAAGTATTTCCTTCCTAAAAGATAGAAGTTCTTGACTTTATAATTTTTTTTGTTGTTTTTTGTTGATGTCATAAAAAATCTATGGTAAGATCAAATCCATCCATGGAATTTATGAAGAAAGTAAAAGATAATTGTACTAGTTTTGCTCGTATACCTCAAAGTATGGAAATTTACAGTCAGAAGACATGATAAATACTTGGTTAAGATACAAAAAACATTAGAATATAGGGTTTAGTACACAATCACAGGCACCCACTAGCAGTCTAAGAACACATTTAGGCAAATGAGAGGAATTCTGTATACCGTATTAATTCAATATCAAAGGAGTTTGTTCAATATCTTCTTAATATCAATAAATTCCACATGGAGAGCCATAAAGAAAATGGTAGACTATTATTTGTCACTTTTTTTCTAAAAGTACTCAATATTACTCTCTATATAAAAAGGCCAAATAGCAGCTATGATAGCATATTTACAGTCTAGAAGAAATTAAGGGACCTGATATTTAATTCTGACCAAACTAGCAAATGGTTGTGTTAGGGGGACAGACAGATGTGAATGCTAAGAGAATATCTATAAAATGGGCCCACTCTGCTGACGCACACACGCTTTCTTCTCTAAGAAGCAATTTACCTGAAGTCCTGCCTGGCGTCTGTGGACAAGATATGTCACATTCCTTAGCAAACCAACTTTGAACTGCATGAAAAATTTAGGCCCAAGACTATGTCAATGAGAAGCACCCAGGGGACTTTTTTGACCAGATCCTGAAACTCTGGGAGATAAAGATAGTTCCTCCTAACATTAAAATTTGTAAGAATGTGTGTTTAATTATCCAATTGGGACCAGTTAGCATAGATCAAGGTGACCTAGAGTTGCCATGACAGTGGGGACTTGAAAGTCTGATGTCACCCTGCTGTCAATCGAAAGTCAAGAGGTAAACCTGGGCAGGACTCTCTGGAAACTTCTCTGGGGTCCACAATAAAACTGGAGTTCAGGAGAGGTACATTGTCCCACTCCTCTCTAAGAGGACCCACTCTCTCCCTTGAGACTGTCCCCTTTTCCTTTTCCCTATCCCTTCAATAAACTCATTCCTGTTACTCTGAGGGACATGTCTGAAATCTTTCTGATGTGATAACAATTGGGGTTTGAAGAGGGGTCTTCATGCGGCCTTAGTTTCTTGGTTGGCCCCAGCTCCATAACAGTTGTACTGCATTAGGAAAGCCATAAAGTATTTCCAATGTGTCCATCCTTGTCAATAAGAATGTACAGTAGGCTGGGCGTGGTGGCACATGCCTGTAATCCCAGTAGCTCAGGAGTCTGAGGCAGGAGGATCAAGAGTTCAAGGCCAGCCTCAGCAAAAGCAAGGCACTAAGCCATTCAGCAAGACTCTGCATCTAAATAAAATACAAAATAGGGCTAGGGATGTTGCTCAGTGGTCGAGTGTTCCTGGGTTCAATCCCCAGTACCCCCCACCAAAAAAGAATGTACAATAGGTTGTCTCTTTGAGATCATTCATATTTAGGACTCGACATGAATAAAGCAGCATGTTAAAATAGTTTCAGGAATCAGGATTTTGTCTGTTAAAATGTCTGTTCTAGATAGATGGGTAACTGACCTTGGAAAATGGTCCTGTACAAATGCAAACATGTATTCTAAATGTTGTCTTTTACCATCCTTATCATTTTAGCATGATGTCCCAAGTGGAAGAGTTTGGATGTGGCCAACCTTGCAGCAAAAACTCTACTAAAAAATAAACAGCTTCAATTGTGCATATTGAGTTTGGGTTATATAAATAGTCAGAATGGAATTTTTTTTTACTTGACCTATTTGCTTATATAAATTGTATTGTGGAGTTTAGTCTGTCCTTAAAATATTCAATTTAATAAAAAGACAACTAGTAAATTGTTTATTTCCCTTAGATGATTTGAAGCAACATAAGGAATTAGTTCTATCTTTATAATTCTATAAAAATCTTTCAAAACTTCTATATTTCAAATTTTTGTTTATCAACACTTCAAAACTAATTTGGATATGTTTTGACTTTTTAACCAATACTAATTTTTTTCCTTTTAACTAGAATTTTTAAATTGTCAAATTTTTAATTCAGCCCGTTTTAAAACTGCTAATGAGAAGATGAAGATTTCTGGAAAAAACTTACATTTTCAAAAAATATTTTTATTGAGACTGAATCTATACACTAAAGTGTGTATGTGTTTAAATTCTACAACTATTTAAATTCTACAACTGATAAGAATTCACTTATCTATATATTGGTGAACATATCACAATGATCAAGATAATGATCAAATCCCTTAAATATCAATTTTTCTTATGCTCCCTTATAAACCTATCCCTCCAAGCCTATTTTTCTGCATACCCCTATGCTTCTCTTCGTCTACTGATATATGTTTATCTTCGGTCACCATAGACTAAATTACAAAAATTTGCATTTTGTAGAATTTTATGTAGGTGGAATCATACAGCATGTATTTCTCTTTTGCTGGCTTCCCTCCTTAGTATACTTATTTTAAGATTCAAATGTTATTTTGCAACTATTGTTAGCTTATTACCACTTTTAATCACTAGGTGTCACTTTATTTATTTTATTATATTGTCCCTGTATCTGCTGATACATATTGGAACAATTTCTAGTTTTGTTGTATGCTGTGGATTAAATTGTGTTCTCTTGAATTGATACACCAGAATCCTAAACCCCAGAACTTCAGAATGTGAACTTATTTGGAAATAGAGTCATTGTGGATGTAATTAATTAAGTTAAATGAAGTCATCCTGCAGTAGATGGTCCCTTCACCCAATATAATTGGTATTTTTATAAAAGAGAACATGTACAGAGGGAAGACCATGTGAAGATGAAGGAATAGCTACTGGTCAAGAAATGCCACCTTTTCATTCTGTCCATAGATAAAGACTGTTTTTTTTCTTCCTGATCTGGATGCTATTTATCAGCTTGATCCTCTATCTACCATTCATTATCTATTTTCCACTGATCATCTATAAAACTATGTATTTGTTGTTGCCTTAATTTAACATGCTGGAATCTCTTAAGTCAGAGTTTATTAAAAGTGCTGAGAATGGAAATTCTTGATTTGTTCTTGATCTTAAGGGGTGAATACTTTCAACATTAAGTGTGATTTTGCTAATAGTTGTTTTTATAGATTTTCTCCACCAAGTTGAGAAAGTATGATAGTCCTAGATTTGCTGAAAATATTTTGTCAAAAGTGTATGTTAAACATTGTCAAAGTTTTAACTGTGACTGTAGGGATGATTGTGTGCTTTCTCAATTTTAAATTTTTAAATTTTTAAATATGGCACATTTCATTGATTTATTTAAGAATGATAAATCAATTTTGCATTTTTGGGTAAATTCTCTTTAGTCATCATGTTAGCTTTTTATATATTAGTGGATTCAATGTATTCAAATGTTTAAGAATGTTTTTAATCTGTGTGCACGAAGAGCATATTAGTCTGTAATTTTCTTTTTTTAATTTGTTTTTTTTTAGATATACATGACAGTAGAGTGTATTTTGATATATACATACCTGTACTATATCTTATTCTCCTTAGGATCCCATTCTTGTAGATGTATAAGAAGTGGAGTTTCAGTGGTGGTGTATTCATATATGAACATGGGAAAGTTATATCCAATTAATTCTACTGTCTTTCCTTGTGATCCCTGCTTACTTCTTTTCATTCCCCCTTGTCTAATATACTGAACTACTCTCTTTTCTTGCATATCTATGATTTTGATATTAGAGTGATAATACTAATATTATCAAGTTGGGATATATTTCCTTCTATTTTGAAAGATATTATGTAGGATTGACTTTGTTTTCTCCTTAATGTTTTTTATAGAGCTCTACTAAAAAACAATAAAAAACCAAAGAGTTGAAATTTTCATGGAAAGAATTTAAAAACATATTTTAATTATTTTTATTAATAAAGGGATATCATTTAATCTGTTTCATCCTGGATAAGTTTTGATAGTTTATATTTTTCAAGAAACTTATTCTTTTCCTATAAGTGGTAAAATTATTTCTTCTAATACTTTTCATATGACTTTATTATACTTTAAATATCTGTTTGATCTCGGGTGATATCAATGCTATCACTCGATGTTGGTAATTTTTATCTTTTGTCATTTCTTTTTTGATGTTTGCAACTAGAGGTTTATCAATTTCATTGATTTATTCGATTAGCTGTTGGTTTAATTGATTTACCCTATTTTTTCTGTATTTTTTTTAATTTCTACTGTGATCTTTATAGTGTTTCTTTTAAATTGATCAGATTTTACTCCTTTTCTTTGTCTTGTTTCTTAAAGTGTAATTTTTTTAATCTGAAACTGTTGTTTTCCGATATAGGCTCCCTCACTGAATCCCACAATTTTTGACTCGTAGAGTTCCTTTCAATTAAAAAACCTTAACTTCACTTACATTTCTTTGCACCTTGTACTGTTTAAAGGTGTTTAAATTCATTTCAAAATATTAAAGATGTTTCTGAATACCAACTTTGTTTGATTTTTAATTTAGTTTAATTTAATTGTGTTCTCTAATCAAACAAGGTAGAGAAATATTCTATTACAAAATATAGCTCTTCTGCAACTTAAATTTTTAATGTTACCTATTCTCTTGTTCTGCCAGAAGATCCTTAATAATTAAAAAGCTACAGGGAAATGTCTGAGGAAATGTCTAACATATAAAAAATTAGCATTTATTACATTCAGTGAACTCCATTTTTTTTTAATTTACATCTCTGTGTCAAAATCAACAAGCAAATTATTATTGAAACCAGTGGTGCTCAGCTGGGCAGTTTTATCCCTGAGGCCACATTTGCGATGCCTGGCATATTTTTTGGTTGCTGTATTATGAACGTTTATACCCATTCCTAACTCTATGACTAAGGTATTGTCTAGTGCCTAAAATTATTGTTTTGTATAGGTAATTCCATTGAATGAATTTATTTGTCCTCTGTTAAGACTTTTTTTAAATCTGTATTTGGTAATCAGAAACTTTTAAGTAAAAGAAAAATACTTAGATTGTTAGGAGCATGAAGTCAAATGAATTGGATATGAAATGAGAAATCTAGGTTACACACTCATCACAAAAAAAATGGTTTCTACATTACTTTGTTTCATTAATGATTTCAGTCTGTTCAGTCAAAACATATATAATAGCACCCTCACCTCTAGATCATACACCAGAGGAGGTGCTTATACTTAATTTTTCTCTTTCCCTTGTCAAAATAATTATATAGAAAATTCTATGAGGTAGATTGATAAGATGGCAATAACTCTTGCCTCAAAAATCATGGTTTATTAATATCCAGTAAAACAAATATGTGAAACTATCTCAAATTATTAAACGTTTTACTAGTGTGCTTTTTCTTCGTGCACTTGTGTTAAACATGTAAGTAACACAACTGCATGTAATAATATCGGTAGCTATCAAAATCTCTGGTTTATACATATACTTATTTAAATAGTATTAATAATACCTCAACTAGCCAAGGTAAATTAAAGTATTAGAAATTTAAACAGATGGCAGTTCTAATCTGACCTCTGTAAAACCATTAATATAATAAGAAATAGGTGAGTAAAAAGATTGATTAAAAAATAAAGATTTGGGCTGGGGATGTGGCTCAAGTGGTAAAGCGCTCACCTGGCATATGTGGGGCACTGGGTTCGATACTCAGCACCACATAAAAATAAAATGAAGATGTTGTCTCCACCGAAAAACTAAAATAAATAAATAAACATTAAAAAAATTCTCTCTCTCTGTCTAAAATAATAAATAAATAAATAAAGATATATAAATGTCTATCGTATATCCCCATATGTCCAGATATATCATTTATGCTGTTTGAGTGTATTATGAAATATTGCATATTTCTTTATGATTGTGAAAAGACTTGTGTCTGCCTACTTAATTGAAATATCAGAAATTATCCATTATAAAATACGTAACCCTACTGTTGGAGTTTCTTTTATTTATAGGTATTCTTTCTATACCCTAAAAGCTATATACCATAAATAAAATTAGTAAAATATTCACTCCTAAAAATTTTTTACTCTTTTAGAATATTATTGAGTTAAAATACAATCAAATGTGCCTATTTGGAAAATTATTACAGGGTTAACACCCTTATAGTTTATTTACAACATTCTATTTGAAGTCCTTTGTCAGACCCAATCTATGAATTATGGTTCAGGAATTTTCAGCTGTTTCTTAAATTAATTCTGAACACAGAATAAATATTAGAATTATAATGAATATATTTCTGAACCTTTAGAATTTTGACAAGGATTTATTGCCTCAAGTTAATGTTATAAACCAAATTCATATATATATCATCTATATGATGGTTAATTCAGGAAACCTGAGAAGTGCAATGGGAGATTAGAAAAAAATTAACAGACACACAACTAGAAATAAAGCTGGGAGCTGGTGGGCACCACACTCTGATGGAGTGCAATGAAGAAGATTCAGCTCAGCATGTTTATTATATAGGTTTCAACATCAAAGGGATTCATTGTGAGAAATTTACTTCAAAACAGAACCAAAGTTAAAAGTTTAAACAGCCCAATTACACTTACTAGCTTGTAAGCACAATCCCCCCCATGCCCCCACACCACTAGGCTGCTGGCCTTTGAACCTTAGGTCATAAACTGATAAACTGCATAGTAACCAGGGAATTTCCCATTGCATAGGGTGTCACCATACCACTGGGCAGTTTTCTCAGTGCCTTTGCACTGATCCAAAGAGTGACATCAGTTTTGTCTCTTGGCAGTTTGAAGACCACCATTCATTCACATATATATTATGTACATATAATAAATATACATATATAATGTGTGTGTGTGTGTGTGTGTACTTCATGGTTAGGAAGATTTCATGACACACACAGGTCCTTTTATGCTTAATTTCTCAGTGTACATCTTCCATACTTGGAGCTCTTATCTGCATTTTTGGCACATGCGTGCGTGCGTGTGTGTGTGTGGGTGTGTGTGTATGTGTCTGGACTCAAAGGTCCTAGCAGGACAGTTGGGTGAGGGTGTGCAAGCCTTCCAGTGTTAACTCTCAGTCAATAAACACAATGTAGTTCCTTCATCTTTGTGTGGGATAACTCTCGGCTAGGAGGTACACTTTTCTCAGAGTTTCCATGTTACATTAAGACTCAGTTTCCTCAGTGGAACCTTGTGACAACTAAACATTGAATTTCCTGTTTCTGTTTTAATACTGGGAAGATGCATATCTTTCTGTCCATTGTGCAAGGACAGAAAGAACAAGTTATTGTTCTAGAAAATGTTTATACTTAACATAGATGATCATGTTTTATGCATTTGGTTAAATCTCTGGATTTTTTTTATTTGACTTAGTTATGCCAAAAATATCAGGAATTATATGGTCATTTTAAGAAATGTTTGCTATGAATAAATACTTTAATTGAAGAAGATTAAAAAGACAAAAATGAAGAAGAGAAATAAATCCTAATTATGTAATTTCTTTGTTTTTCTTTTCAAGTCTATTCTGATCATCTCTTTGAATTTGCATGGCATATATTAATATAATTTGGGGATCTGATTATTATTTTTACAGGATGTTATCTTTCTGCTTTCTTTTATTCTTTCTGCTTCTTTATTTGTTGAAACAATATTTTAGAATTCCATCCTAATCATCTATTGAATTTTCAGCTAATCATTATTATTTTGTTGATTGGTCCAAAGATTATAATATATATTCTTAGATTTATGTAGTCTAGTTATATAACCCATGAAATTATGATATTTTTAAAAATCTTATATGAATAATATAATCTTTACTTTTTATCCAAATATTCACTATTTCTAACTTCATTATCTTTCCCCCCCCCCCTTTTTGGTACTGGGACTTAACTCAGAGGTACTTTACCACTGAACTACTTCCCCAGCTATTGTTATTTTCATTTTTGAGACAGGGCATCAGCAAGTTGCTTAGCATCTTGTTAATCTGCACAGAGTGTCCTTGAACTTGTAATTCTCCTTCTTCAGGCTCTAGGAAATGGGTTTATGGGCATGCACCACCAGACCCGGGTCATTTACTCGTTCTTATGTATTCACATTTTACTCTAATTTATTTCTCTTCAACCTGAAGAAATTCTTTTATGGCTTATAGTATGCCTATGCAGGGAATAAACATTTTAATACTCTTCTATTTGATAATTCTCATCCCTAAATGATATTTTTATTGGAGACATAATTTTAGGTTAACACTTTTCCCATGTGAAACTACATCAACCACCTGTGATGTGCAGTTTATTCTGGTTACTTTTAAGAATGCCTTTTCATCTCTAGTTTTTCATGGAGTTACTAGCATGTGCTGAGGCAGAGTTAGCTATCCAAGTTCCATGTTAGCTTAACATGTAGAATTTATGTTGTTCAGCAAGTTTGGAATGTTTTCAATCAGTGATCTTTTACTGATCCGTCATCCCTCTCTTCTTTCTTTCTAGGACTATAATTACCTTCACTGTTTTGAAATTGTTCCAGAGATCCCTGGAGCTCTCTTCATTTATTTGTTTATTTTTTTTTTAAATTTTTTATTGTTGGCTGTTCAAAACATTACATAGTTCTTGATATATCATATTTCACAATTTGATTCAAGTGGGTTATGAGCTCCCATTTTTACCCCATATACAGATTGCAGAATCACATCAGTTACACATCCATTGATTTACATATTGCCATACTAGTGTCTGTTGTATTCTGCTGCCTTTCCTATCCTCTACTATCCCCCCTCCCCTCCCCTCCTCTCCCCTCCCCTCCCCTCTTCTCTCTCTGCTCCCTCTACTGACATTCGTTTGTCCCCCTTATATTATTTTTCCCCTTCCCCTCACTTCCTCTTGTATGTACTTTTGTATAACTCTGAGGGTCTCCTTCCATTTCCATGCATTTTCCCTTCTCTCTCCCTTTCCCTCCCACCTCTCATCCCTGTTTAATGTTAATCTTTTTCTCATGCTCTTCGACCCTACTCTGTTCTTAGTTACTCTCCTTATATCAAAGAAGACATTTGGCATTTGTTTTTTAGGGATTGGCTAGCTTCACTTAGCATAATCTGCTCTAATGCCATCCATTTCCCTGTAAATTCTATGATTTTGTCATTTTTTAATGCAGAGTAATACTCCATTGTGTATAAATGCCACATTTTTTTTTATCCATTCATCCATTGAAGGGCATCTAGGTTGGTTCCACAGTCTAGCTATTGTGAATTGTGCTGCTATGAACATCGATGTAGCAGTGTCCCTGTAGCATGCTCTTTTTAGGTCTTTAGGGAATAGACCGAGAAGGGGAATAGCTGGGTCAAATGGTGGCTCCATTCCCAGCTTTCCAAGAAATCACCATACTGCTTTCCAAATTGGCTGCACCAATTTGCAGTCCCACCAGCAATGTACAAGTGTACCCTTTTCCCCACATCCTCTCCAGCACTTGTTGTTGTTTGACTTCATAATGGCTGCCAATCTAACTGGAGTGAGATGGTATCTTAGGGTGGTTTTGATTTGCATTTCTCTGACTGCTAGAGATGGTGAGCATTTTTTCATGTACTTGTTGATTGATTGTATGTCCTCCTCTGAGAAGTGTCTGTTCAGGTCCTTGGCCCATTTGTTGATTGGGTTGTTTGTTCTCTTATTGTCTAATTTTTTGAGTTCTTTGTATACTCTGGATATTAGGGCTCTATCTGAAGTGTGAGGAGTAAAGATTTGTTCCCAGGATGTAGGCTCTCTATTTACCTCTCTTATTGTATCTTTTGCTGAGAAAAAACTTTTTAGTTTGAGTAAGTCCCATTTGTTGATTCTTGTTATTAACTTTTGTGCTATGGGTGTCCTATTGAGGAATTTGGAGCCCGACCCCACAGTATGTAGATCGTAGCCAACTTTTTCTTCTATCAGACGGCATGTCTCTGATTTGATATCAAGCTCCTTGATCCATTTTGAATTAACTTTTGTGCATGGCGAGAGAAAGGGATTCAGTTTCATTTTGTTGCATATGGATTTCCAGTTTTCCCAGCACCATTTGTTGAAGATGCTATCCTTCCTCCATTGCAAGCTTTTAGCCCCTTTATCAAATATAAGGTAGTTGTAGTTTTGTGGATTGGTTTCTGTGTCCTCTATTCTGTACCATTGGTCCACCCGCCTGTTTTGGTACCAGTACCATGCTGTTTTTGTTACTATTGCTCTGTAGTATAGTTTGAAGTCTGGTATCGCTATACCGCCTGATTCACACTTCCTGCTTAGCATTGTTTTTGCTATTCTGGGTCTTTTGTTTTTCCATATGAATTTCATGATTGCTTTCTCTATTTCTACAAGAAATGCCGTTGGGATTTTGATTGGCATTGCATTAAACCTATAGAGAACTTTTGGTAATATCGCCATTTTGATGATGTTAGTTCTGCCTATCCATGAACAGGGTATATTTTTCCATCTTCTAAGATCTTCTTCTATTTCTCTCTTTAGGGTTCTGTAGTTTTCATTGTATAAGTCTTTCACCTCTTTTGTTAGGTTGATTCCCAAGTATTTTATTTTTTTTGAAGATATTGTGAATGGAGTGGTTGTCCTCATTTCCATTTCAGAGGATTTGTCGCTGATATACAGGAATGCCTTTGATTTATGCGTGTTGATTTTATATCCTGCCACTTTGCTGAATTCATTTATTAGCTCTAATAGTTTCTTTGTAGACCCTTTTGGGTCTGCTAGGTATAGAATCATGTCATCTGCAAACAGTGATAATTTAAGTTCTTCTTTTCCTATTTTTATGCCTTTAATTTCTTTTGTCTAATTGCTCTGGCCAGTGTTTCGAGAACTATGTTGAACAGAAGTGGTGAGAGAGGGCATCCCTGTCTTGTTCCAGATTTTAGAGGGAATGCCTTCAATTTTTCTCCATTCAGAATGATGCTAGCCTGAGGCTTAGCATAGATTGCTTTTACAATATTGAGGTATGTTCCTGTTATCCCTAGTTTTTCTAGAGTTTTGAACATAAAGGGATGCTGTACTTTGTCGAATGCTTTTTCCGCATCTATCGAGATGATCATATGATTCTTATTTTTAAGTCTATTGATGTGGTGAATAACATTTATTGATTTCCGTATATTGAACCAGCCTTGCATCCCAGGGATGAATCCTACTTGATCATGGCGCACAATTTTTTTGATAAGTTTTTGTATCCGAGTGGCCAGAATTTTATTGAGGATTTTTGCATCTAGGTTCATTAGAAATATTGGTCTGTAGTTTTCTTTCTTTGAAGTGTCTTTGTCTGGTTTAGGTATCAGGGTGATGTTGGCCTCGTAGAATGAATTTGGAAGTTCTCCCTCTTTTTCTATTTCCCGAAGTAGCTTGAAAAGTATTGGTATTAGTTCCTCTTTAAAGGTTTTGTAAAACTCTGCTGTATATCCATCCGGTCCTGGGCTTTTCTTAGTTGGTAGTCTTTTGATGGTTTCTTCTATTTCCTCAATTGATATTGGTCTGTTTAGGTTGTCTATATCCTCCTGACTCAATCTGGGCAGATCATATGACTTAAGAAATTTATCTATGCCTTCACTATCTTCTAATTTATTGGAGTATAAGGATTCAAAATAATTTTTGATTATCTTCTGTATTTCTGAAGTGTCTGTTGTGATATTGCCTCTTTCATCCCGTATGTTAGTAATTTGAGTTCTCTCTCTTCTTCTCTTCGCTAGCATGGCTAAGGGTCCGTCGACTTTGTTTATTTTTTCAAAGAACCAACTTTTAGTTTTGTCAATTTTTTCAATTGTTTCTTTTGTTTCGATTTCATTAATTTCAGCTCTGATTTTAATTATTTCTTGCCTTCTACTTCTTTTGCTGTTGTTTTCCTCTTCTTTTTCTAGGATTTTGAGATGAAGTATGAGATCATTTATTTGTTGGTTTTTTTCTTTTTTTAAGGAATGAACTCCAAGCAATGAATTTTCCTCTTAGAACTGCTTTCAATGTGTCCCATAGATTCTGATATGTTGTGTCTGTGTTTTCATTAATCTCTAAGAATTTTTTAATTTCTTCCTTGATGTCTTCTATAACCCATTGATGGTTCAGTAACCTATTGTTCATTCTCCAAGTGATGTATTCTTTTCACTTCCTTCTTTTATCGTTGATTTTCAGTTACATTCCATTATGATCAGATAGGATGCATGGTATTATCTCTACTCCTTTATATTGTCTAAGAGTTTCCCTGTGACATAATATATGATCTATTTTTGAGAAGAATCCATGTGCTGCTGAGAAAAAAGTGTAACTGCTTGATGTTGGGTGGTATATTCTATATATGTCAATTAAGTCTAGGTTATTAATTGTGTTATTGAGTTCTATAGTTTCCTTATTCAACTTTTGTTTGGAAGATTTGTCCGGTGGTGATAGAGGTGTGTTGAAGTCTCCCATGATTATTGTATGGTGGTCTATTAGACTCTTGAACTTGAGAAGAGTTTGTTTGATGAACATAGCTGCACCATTGTTTGAGGCATATATATTTATGATTGTTATGTCTTGTTGGTGTATGGTTCCCTTAGGCAGTATGTAGTGTCCCTCTTTATCCCTTTTGATTAACTTTGGCTTGAAATCTATTTTATTTGATATGAGTATGGACACTCCTGCTTGTTTCCGAAGTCCATATGAGTGATATGATTTTTCCCAACCTTTCACCTTCAGCCTATGTATGTCTTTTCCTATCAAATGCGTCTCCTGTAGGCAGCATATTGTTGGGTCTTGTTTTGTGATCCATTCTACTAGCCTGTGTCTCTTGATTGGTGAGTTTAAGCCATTAACATTTAGGGTTATTATTGAGATATGGGTTGTTCTTCCAGCCAAATTTGTTTATTTATGTTACTAAACATGGTTTGTTTTCCTCTTTGATTATTTTCCCCCCTTTAGTGTCCTACCTCCCACTGTTGGTTTTCATTGTTATTTTCCATTTCCTCTTCCTGTAATGTTTTGCCAAGGATGTTTTGAAGAGATGGTTTTCTAGCTGCAAATTCTTTTAACTTTTGTTTATCGTGGAAGGTTTTAATTTCATCTTCCATCCTGAAGCTTAATTTCGCTGGAAACACAATTCTTGGTTGGAACCCATTTTCTTTCAGTGTTTGAAATATGTTATTCCAGGATCTTCTAGCTTTCAGTGTCTGTGTTGAAAGATCAGCTGTTATCCTGATTGGCTTACCCCTAAATGTGATCTGCTTCCTTTCTCTTGTAGCTTTTAAAATTCTCTCCTTATTCTGTATGTTGGGCATCTTCATTATAATGTGTCTAGGTGTGAGTCTCTTATGATTTTGCACATTCGGCGTCCTGTAGGCTTCTAGGATTTGGGGTTCTGTCTCATTCTTCAAGTCTGGGAAGTTTTCTCGTATTATTTCATTGAATAGATTGCTCATTCCTTTGGTTTGAAACTCTGTCCCTTCCTGTATCCCAATGACTCTTAAATTTGGTCTCTTGATGTTATCCCATATTTCTTGGATGTTCTGCTCATGGTTTCTTAACAGTCTTGCTGAGCTGTCTATGTTCTTTTCAAGTTGAAATACTTTATCTTCATTGTCTGATGTTCTGTCTTCTAAGTGTTCTACTCTGCTGGTAGTATTCTCAATTGAGTTTTTAAGTTGGCTTATTGCTTCCTGCATTTCTAGGATTTCTGTTTGTTTGTTTTTTATAACCTCTATTTCCCTGTATAGTTGATCTTTTGGTTCTTGGATTTGTTGATGTAATTCATTGTTGAAGTGATCTTTCATTGTCTGATTTTGTTGTCTGATGTCTTCCTTGAGACTCCAGATTATCTGAAGCATGTATATCCTGAATTCTTTATCTGACATTCCATCTGCTGCAGCTATTACCTCTTCTAACGTTGAGTTGACCTGCAATGCTTGTGGTCCTTTCTTTCCTTGTCTCTTCATACTGTTCACGTTCCTTTCTACTTGGTGAAACTGTTGTGCTATTGAATTTTCCCCCTATATATTTATATTGGTCTTGTATAGTTGCAAAGTCTCCCTCGCAGGCGCGGGGCGGCGGCTCTGTCCCTCTGCGGGCCGCTAGGCTTGTTCTGTCGGTGGTCACAGTTCTGTCTACTTTGCAGGCGCAGGCAGCGGCACTGCCCCTCTGCAGGCCTCTGGGGCTGTACTGCCAGTGGGTTGCAGGTCCGCCTACCTTGCAGGCGCGGGGGGGGGGCGGCTCTACCCTTCCTCAGGCCACTGGGCCTGTTCTGTCTCTCGGTTGCAGGTCTGGCCTGTTCTGATGGTGGTCACAGTTCCGTCTACCTTGCAGGCGCGGGGGGGAGGGGGCGGCTCTGCCTCTCAGCAGGCCGCTGCTCCTCTTCTGCCGGTGGGTCGCAGGCCCGCCTACCTTGCAGGAGTGATTGGAAGCTCTGCCACTCCGCGGGCCACTGGGCCTTTTCTGTCGGTGGTCACAGTTCCACCTACCTGGGAGGCGCGGGGGGTGGGGGGCGGCTCTGCCCCTCAGCAGGCCGCTGGGCCTGCTCTGTGCGTGGTCACAGTTCCCTCTCTTCATTTATTTTTTAAATCACTTTTCTCTACTTCAGACTGAATAATGCCTATTGATCCATCTCCAAGCTCACTGAATTTCTCTTCTGTCATATCTATTGCTTGGATATGTTTCTCAGTTCTAAGATCTCTACTTGATCCTTTATGTATGTTGTCCTTTTCTTTTTGGGGTGAGTATTGTTTTTAAAATTATTTTGAACATGTGTTCATTATTTAATATAAAATATCTACCTTCAAGTCTTTGATCATTCAAACATCAGAAAGATTTTGTGGCTACACTCTGTTCATTGTCTTTCTATTCTTATTTTCTTATCTCTTAATATGTTAAACAATTCTAAATTGTATCCAGGACACTCTATATCTGTGATGAAGAGGTGCAGAGTTCTGCCATTTTCTTTCAGAATGTGTTCTATTGTTTTAGCAGGGGATTCATTGGGTGAGACTCAGACCAGGAAACTTGTCAGCCCTTGGCAGATGAAGTCTCTCTTCAGAAAGTTTTTGGCATAACCTGCCTGTGTGGCTCAAGGACTAAACAGTAATTTGGGTAGAGTTTATTCTAGACTTTGAACTCCATGCTCTGTCTTTCTCTTTTCTCATCTCTCATATCACTCTTGGTGGCTCTGGTTACTGTGACTCCTACACTAGTTCTTCTGGCATAAAAAAGTAAACTGCTTTTATATTGAAATTTTAGCTGACCAGTGGCATGCCATGTCTGACTTCAGCTATCCCAGGAAACACAGAACTCATTGTGTTCTGATCTTTTTCTCCAAATTTTTGCTTCCTGGCAAAAAAATATCCATTTGCTCTTGTGTATTTTATAGAGCCTTTGGGAAGATATTTATTTATTGTTTGTATTTTGTCAAAGGTTATTTCTACTCTCCAACAGTGGATAGCTAAAGAAAATTTTTGATAGAAAATTTTAAGTTCAAACTACTTCTTTCTTATACCTATGAAATAAATGCTTTCATTTTAAAAAAGAATTGTGAATCCAAAAGATGTAAAGCTGAATCTCATTGTATTAGAATTGTTCGTCTACTTTACTTTAGAAATTTCTATATACTGAGGAATAGCCCAAAGCCAGAATAGAAGTTAGTCATGACTTTTGTTGAGTCTGACGAAAGGTAAGTATGTCAAAAAGCAAAGGGATGCAAAATTATTGTCTACCATGGCTACCAGGCAAATACTATGGTCACAGTTTTACATTTTATACTTTAGGGATCAGTTTTTAGTGGTTGCACTTGCTGGACAACAACACTGTTAACTTTGAAGGTAAATGATAAAGGAGCAAATATCTGAATTCCCAGCAAAGGAGCCAGTTGCTTGCCCTAGCGAACCTTTCTCACTTCCCTAATATGAGCTACATGGAGCTATCCCTGGTGAACAAGGCTTCTGAAGTTGATTTCTATAACAAGGTAGCAGACAGTGATTGCCCCAAGGAGGTACCAGGTTCATGGATATCAAACTATCCATGTACTTCACATTCAGACAGCAAGAAACTTCAGATGTTCATTGTTCTACTCATATATTTTCTGCTGTCTGTTGTTTACCCTCTGCCACCCTCCAAAAACTGCAGTGGGAAAAACAACAGTGTTGGACTACATCTTCTTCTTTTTGCCATGGGCAACTCTTTCATCATTAAATGCTTATTAAAAAAAAACACCTTTGCTTGCTTATTTTTATTTCATTCATTATATATCTTCAACATGCCACTTTACAATTCACTCACTAAGCAGTTGTTCCATGTAGCTGTCTAATGGTGTGTACTTGTGTAGTGTCGTAATTGTGCTTTCAAGTCTTGGGTCTTTTCATGTTTTTACTTATCCCATGAATAAAAACTTTATTCTGTTTATATTATGAAGTAAAATTTAAAGAGGAAGAGTAGATACTGAATTAAAAAAAAATCACACTGCTACTAAATGTATTGTGATCTAAGTCTAGTTGTTTCAAAAGGTGCTTAAATTAAATCTACTTTTCTTATGCATTTAAGAACTATAAGAGTTTTAGTTCCTCACACAAAGTATTCATGAAAATTAAATTAGAAAATATCTCAATTACAACTATATGAATGCTTTTTTTTGTCCCCACAGATATAGGTTATTCAGTGGGTTAGATTATTGCCCTGAGGCATTAGTCATTTATAATTATGTCTTGCTTATAGAATTAAAAAAAATGGAAAGTTGTTTTTTTAATAATCCAGTGATGCAGTAATCTTTTCTTTTTTAATTAAAAATTAATTTGCCTCCTAATGAAGACAAATAAAACATCAAATCTAATTAAGATTGTGCAAAAGGTGGTGTTAGCCTCAGTTAAGAACACGAACAGACAACACACTTCATAAACACTGAAGCTGAAGCTCATCTTGTTCTTTCTCCTAGGAGGTCCTAAGGGTAAAAGCAGCTGCAGAACATTATTCCTCCTTTTGTTTTAATTGCCTTTAATAGATGAGTTAGAAAAAGCATTATACATAATGCATCATAATGCTTTGCATAAAGGTAAACAGAACAATATTCCAGGTGACAAGTTTTTGACAGTATGTTTAAATAATTTTTAATTATATCTTATTTCTCTCTATGTCACTCAGCTGGGAGAAAGGGCATTACAAAACTGACCCAGAAAAATGAACTGCAGAGAATTAAGAAGATACCAATAGTAATTAGGAAACAATAACAAAGAAAGCCAAGACATGAACAAGGGAGGGCAGTCTAATTGTATTAAATATTACATGTGGCTGGGATTTGTAAGGGGAAGAAAAAAGGATTGCCAGTGTCCATACAAAGTAGGATCCCCTTATCCACAATTTTACTTTCTGTCATTTTTGTTACCCACAGTCAACTGTGGTCTGAAAATATTAAATGGAAAATTCCCCAAATTGGCATTCACAAATTTTAAATATGGCATAATTCTGAGTAGCATGAAGAAAACTTTCACCATCCCAGTCTCTTTCATCTGGAATGTGAATCGCTATTTGTCTACAGCATCCATGCGCATATGCTACCTGCCCATCTGTTAATTCCAATCATCAGGCCAACTGTCACAATATCAAGTAGCCTTATTTTACTTAATAATGGTCCCGAAGCACAAAAGTAGTGATGCATACGAAGTTCCAGGGCATAAAACTCGCACAGTCAGGTTAACTCTGGTACTATAGGCAATGCTGTGGTACACACAAAACCAAGCCAAAGGAAACAAAAAACTGAAATCATATAAGATTCAATATTCTCCGTGGTTTCAGGCCTTCACTGGGGGTCTTGGAACACACCCTTACATATAGGTGGGAAATCTGCAATATGTATACAGGGTAAAAATGGGAGTTCACAATCTGCTTGAATCAAATGTATGAAATATGATATGTCAAGAGCTTTGTAATGTTTCGAACAACTAATAATAAAAAATAAATAAAATTAAATTTAAAAAAAGAAGATTTTATTTCTTCCTATTTTCATCAAAAGCACCCATTAAATTTCAGTCCCTATGTTTAGTTGGTATAGATGATTAATAATGGAACCCTGACCTTAAGAATGTTTAGAAGACAAAATAGAAATTCTAAACAATCACCTCATTATCAAAATGTCACGGTAGAAAATTGTTCCAAGTGATGTTGGAACTCCGAGGATGCATGGCTCATTCTGTCTTGGGCAATCAGAAGATGTTTAACAACAAAAACAGAAGCAAGTTCCTGAAGAATAAGGATTTCAAGCAGAACAGATTAGGCAAAGTACACATATATGAAGATCCTGTGATGTTGTGTGATTATAGGAACAATATCCACAAGAGGGTATGGTGTGTGGTTGGATTTGAAGGCTATTTCTTTTATCAGATTTCAAAGAGACACCTATGCCATGAGGTTGCAACAGTGTAACAATGGATAGCTTTTAACATTTTCAGAGCTATAACAGTTGATTAGATTAAATGTTTTTTTTTTTAATTATGAAAAAAGATGAAATACAAGAGTGAAAATACAAAGACAAAAAAAATATGAAAACATAAAAATGTACACAAAATATCTTGACAAATGTATGTAATGGGGTTTTTAATTCTCTGAAATTCTCTAAAATCCTCTCTGATTTTGTTATTTGACCTTACTTCAGAAGGAAACTGTGGACTTTGCTTGTTACAGGAATAGATAATTTGTGTCTTCATAGCTGGTGTCTCGCACAGAAATAAAGTCACCATAATCATTAAGATTTTCACAAATTTTATGTGTATCATATAATTAAAACATTGTGAATTTTGAAACATTGCATCACACCAGAAAAAAAAAGATATCATATTGAGATATCTAAAATATAAAATATATCTAAATCAACTTTTTTCCAGGTAAGAGTTTTACTTATTTATATATCTTTATTATAACTTTGTATTTATACATTGTAGTTAGGTTCATCTTGACAAACTCGTACATGCATGGAAATCAATTTCAGTTTATAATTCCAAGAGTGAGTTGTTCATATCTCTATGCTATCTTCACTGGAATAAAGATCACCCCATAGCTAAGAAATTATAGTTGCCTTGGAAATAGGTTATAAAAATTAAACCAAATTCAAACAAACTTGATTTTTATATTTGTTATCATGCTTATTTGGGCATAACATAAGATTAAAGGTATGTGATTGAATCTGGTCAAATTTTAAAGAGCTTTGGAATTATGCATTGTGATAGAATAAATCAGAATGGAATATAGGTCTATTTTATCCATTTCTTCATGCCGATGTTTCTCCAATGCATATTCTTGGCACCTTTGTCTAATATAAGAATTGTGATTTTGTGGGTTAGTCTCTGTGTCCTCTATTCTGTATCATTGGTCTACCAGTCTGTTTTGGTGCCAATACCATGCTGTTTTTGTTACTATTGCTCTGTATTATAGTTTAAGTTATGGTATAGTGATGCCACCTGCTTCACTCTTCCTGCTAAGGATTGCTTTAGCTATTCTGGCTCCCTTATTTTTCCAGATGTATTTCATGACTTATTTTTCTATTTCTATGAGGAATGCCATTAGGATTTTGATCAGAATTGCATTAAATCTGTACAGTGCTTTTGGTAGTATGGTCATTTTGATAATATGAATTTTGCCTAACCAGAAGCAAGGTATATCTTTCCATCTAAGAGACTCTGTGTCTAACAGAAGAAAAAGTAGGCCCTAATCTTCATAATGTGTAATTAGGCCCCAACTTCCTTAATAAGACTCCTATAGCACAGAATTAAAACCAAGAATCAATAAATGGGATGGAATCAAACTAAAAAGTTTCTTCTCAGCAAAAGAAACAATCTGTGAGGTGAATAGAGAGCTTACATTTTGGGAGCAAAGTTTTACCTGTTACACATCAGATACAGCATCAATCTCTAGGGTATATAAAGAACTCAAAAAGGTAAGCACCAACAAAACAAATAACCTAATCAGCAAATGGGCCAAGGACCTGAACAGAAACTTCTCAGAAGAGGATATACAATCAATCAACAAATATATGAAAAAAGGTTCATCATCTCTAGCAATTAGAGAAAGTCAAATTAAAACTACTCTAAAATATCATCTCACACCAGTCAGAATGGCAGCCATTATGAAGACAAACAACAATAAGTGTTGGCGAGGATGTGGGGAAAAAGTATACTTATACATTGCTGGTGGGAGTGCAAATTGTGTAGCCAATTTGGAAAGCAGTATGGAGATTCCTTGGAAATCTGGGAATGGAACCACCATTTGACCCAGCTATCCCTCTCCTCAGACTATACGCAAATTATTTAAAAACAGCATACTACAGGGACACAGCCTCATCAATGTTTATAGCAGCACAATTCACAATAGCTAAACTTTGAAGCCAACTTAGATGCCCTGCAGTGGATGAATGGATTAAAAAAAAGTGTGCCATATATACACAATAGAATTTTATTCAGCAATAAAAGAGAACAAAATCGTGGCATTTGCAGGTAAATGGATGGTATTGGAGAAGATAATGCTAAATGAAGTTAGCCAATCCCAAAAAAACAAATTTTGAATGTTTTATCTGATATAAGGAGGCTGACTCATAGGGAGGAGGAGCATGGGAGGAACAGATGAACTCTAGATAGGGCAGAGGGGTGGAAGAGAAAGGGAGGGGGCAGGGGATTAGCAAGGATGGTGAAATTGTGATAGACATCGTTATCCAAAGTACATGTATGAAGACACAAATTGGTGTCAACATACTATATATAGAACCAGAGATATGAAAAATTATGCTGTGTATGTGTGATAAGAATTGTAATTCATTCCGCTGTCATTTATTTTTTTTTTGAAATCAATAAAACAAAAGAAAGAAAAGAAACAGAAATTGCCCCAGTCTCCATAAAAATCCAATAGGAAGATCAAACACTAAGTCAGCCACCACACTAAGATACACAATTAAGTCATGCCGATTACTAAAGAATAAAAGGGCAGGCTACTGTTTAAGAATAAACGGTGGTTGAATTTATGTTGAGAGGTGAGATAAGCCATCACTGTTGTGTGTGCTAAGACCTGAAAATCAAGAGGCTGCTAACCAAAGCAAATATGCTTGGGAAAGGCGAGCACAGTCCAAATTAGAGAGGCTTCTTCAGCTACTGAGTCAAGAATGGATAGGAGAGAAAAGCCAAATGAAAGAAAGTAGTGTTCAAATTAAAGTTGCCCTTTCAGGAATGAAAATGTCTTGACTTTGTAGACTGGATTCTTATCACTGAACTTAGTCATTCATGTATTCTCCTAGATCTCTGCCGTTACCTCCTCTGCAAATCTTATACTATCTTCATCAAAGTAACTCCTATATATTTCCTATTCATTGAACAAGCTTGGAACATAGTAGGTGATTAACAAATGTTTGTCTTTTGAAGGATAAATCCATAAAATAAGAAAGAAAATGCTGAGAGTAATTTTCAGTGGTGATATGAAGTTTTTCATTGTGTATATGTGATTGTGTTTGTATGTGTGCATGTGTGTGTGTGTGTGTATCCACAGGCATGTATACATAGCTTTGTAGATTACCTAACTCAAAGCAGATGCTATTAGTTATCACTTACCTCTACATGTCATTCTAAACATGTTTTCAAGGAGAGTTTATTGGCTAACTCCTTAAAAATATGAAGTAAGAACAAGTTGCACACTTGATATCTTGAAAAACTTCCAAAATATAGCAAAATACACAAGTTGTTTTTTTTTTTTTAAAAAAAAAAAAAAAAAAACACCAAGACTAAGTGGAAGAAGAGGGCTGTTAAAAAAGAGGGTGGCCTGGACAGTGTTAACACTAATTGTTGTACCTAAGCATGGTAATTGTTGTACAAAAGTATGGTAATTATTGTACCATGCTTTGGTACAGCAATTACTTTATTCAGTCCACAGCTTGGTTTTGGTAGCAACTTAAACCAGCTAAAGGAAACATGGATCAATAAAACAGAGTAAGCTAATTGTCCATTTTCTTTTTCATCATTTTCCTTTACTATGATAATTCTAAGAAATTAGAATTGCCTTGGGAAAAAAGTTGTAAATATCAACCCAAATTTAACTGGACAAGGTTGCACAGCTATGGATTCATTTTATCAGATTTTTTTCTTATTATTTTAAAGGTAAATGTGTCTAGGAGAAGATTCTGAATCATGAGTATTTGTTATATTCTTCTGACATAATCAGCTATCTGGAGTATTGATCTGTTTCTCTAACCCAGTTTGATAAAAATCCAAACTAAGTTGCTGTCACAAAAAGACTCTAAAATACTGCAAATTACATTTCTTTTCTGTGAAGTCATTCAGTGTAAGAAGTCTTCAGTTGACTGGTTGGCTGTGCTGCAATGATCATTCATTGGGTTCATTGTTAACCCCGATTCTTCTTCTTTTTGATATTTCTCTCTCCTCTTCCCACCCTCTCTCCTTTCTTTCCATTTCTCTCTCTTCTTCTCTGTGTCTCTTTCTCTCTTTTCCTCCCAGACCTAAAAATTAATTAAACATCTATAATGAGACTCTGTTGAGTCTTAATCCATCTCTAGAATTCCATGAAGACTATTTTTTGTTCACTTACAGATCTACCTTCTAGCCTGTAAGAAGAGAACAGAAGTCAAAAAACACACCCAAAAGTGAGAATTAATATCATAAGTAGGAATCAGTAACTATATTCAAACAGATAAAAGGATTTTACATGTATACAAACAAATCTTCAAGATGTGATAGGTCTTAAAAACTTCATCACATAATCTATGGCCTGATTAACAAAAGAGACGTCATTGAAAAAAGGAACTAGGAAGTTAGAAAATCAACTTGAGGAACTTCTTCAGGATTCAGCATATGAGATCATGAAAATTATGAAAGAATATTAAAAGAGTTGGAAGATAGAGTTTTAAAATCCATCTAACAGGAATTATAACAGGAAAATTAGGATGATGGAAAGACAATGTTTGGATACAATATTGAGGCAGAGACAAATAAAGCTAAATGCTCTTAAATGGAATACAGTTGAAAGAATTAATTAGGCAAATATGTGACATTTTTGTTAGTGCTTCACAAACAGTAACATTGCTATTATTGTAACTAAGCTGGGAGAAGTCACCATCAAATTGAAAGGCAGCACTCTGTAAATATATCAAGCTCAGGATTTTGAAATAATTATTTTCCTATGTTTGTGAATGGAAATAAATCTATTAATTATATAACTGAGTTTGATTATAGTTAATGATTTAATTTGACAAAAATCATGCTTATATGATTGTAATTATATTTTAACAATAAAAAACATATTTTGAAATGGATAATTGTTGGTCTCCTGTTGCTGATTCTTGGCTTGATTTATATGCTGACATTGTTAAATGACAACTATACTATAGCATGTGTTTCATATATTCACAAAAGTAATTATTGCTAATATGACAGACTTTTTCGAGATGAATTTCTCCTTGAGTTAAATGAGCTTTTGGCCAGAGTAAGATTTGCACAATTAAAACCTTTATACAGAAAAAATATAAAATTGTCCTTGTACATAAGCAACTGTTCTGCTTTCTCATAACGTTTCAAAAATTTTCTCTTCAGTTCTTCTTTCCCCATGGGCTTTGCACTTGTAAAAGGAAAGTGAAGTTTGATATATTATTATTGTTGGTTTTGTCATTAAAACAACCAATTTACATAGAAGATACTTTTCATTTAGTGTTGTTCCCACACTAAAAGAAAAAGTAGAATACATCTGGGTAGGCAATGTGCAATTATAATAAACAAGAGGCTAGGGGAAGAACAATCTGGATTTTTGTCGCAGGTGTAAGCTTTGATTCTGTCAAATACCATCTCTGGATTTCCTTATTTGTACATATATTGTAGGATCCTCATACCACAGACTATGTGTACAAGTATGTGTTTGTGTATTTACATGTAAATATAGTGTATCATTTTTTATTCTACTTGCTTTATAATCC
Organism: Marmota monax; assembly: GCF_021218885.2. Lineage (NCBI taxonomy): Eukaryota > Metazoa > Chordata > Mammalia > Rodentia > Sciuridae > Marmota > Marmota monax. The sequence goes on from NW_026694873.1 coordinate 69,492, forward strand.
TTTAAAAGCTGTCCTCAAAATCCCAAAACACACCAATAAAAATAGTTTATACGTGAATTATGTTATGTAAGCATTGTTTTTTCTTTCTGGAAATATGATGTGCTTTCCATGTCTCTCTATACTGGCATTTAAAAAAATCCCTAGAAATAAAATCTAAGCATCTGTTTTATCTTCCAGCAGGCAAGTTGTTAATTTATCTGACTGACCTGTGAATTTCCATCATTTTGAGAAGCTTTTCTCTTGAAATACACATGGAATACAGTGTGTCTCTACTATTAAGCAAAATTTACTGACTGCTCATAGAACAACCTTTGTGTTATTTATAACTAAACTTAAAAATAAATTTTAATTTTTTGGGGGGTGGGGGAGATTATTTTGAGAAAAAAATTACAGGGAGATGTTCACTAATGATTAGCCAGATTCAACAGACATGTATGGTCTCATAAGTGAGGCAGATCTGTTGGTTCAAAGTTGCATAAACCAAATCATTTATGCTGCAGAATAGCCATGAGCTTATTCAACTAATCTGCCATTTTGGAAAAGGAGATAGAGGAGATAACTTCACAAGACTTTCTGGAGCTTCAAAGATCTAAGGGACACAGAACATTTTTCACTGGACTGCAGGAAGAAATCTTCTGATACTTGGATGTAATGGGGAGTGCTTTCAAATGTCACTTCGATTCAGACAATTTTAATATTGAAACATGGATTCATAGTCATATTCTTGCTGACGAAGCCATCAATGGCAAAAACCTTGCCAAATACTACCTCACCCACTTCAGAACAAAGTAAATGTCAGAACATAAATTCAACACTAAATGTATTGAAGAATCGTGGTTTTATTTGACATGAACCTATCATTATATAGCAAAGTCAGCAACAAAAGCCCATTTTCTGTTATATACCTTTGTGAGTCAGAGATTTCAGCACTATATTGCCGTGGAAACTAAGAGTCAAAACTGGTTGGGTTTAAAAAAACAACTGACCAGTGTCATATCACAGATCTTGATACAATTTCAAAATTATAGTTTTCAAGTCAAATATATAAATTTCAAGCCACATATTAATAATCTAATTTCTTTAGATTTAAAATGAACTGTTCTTTTATATTTGCTCAATTAGATGTGGGTTGTTTTGTGGGTTTTTTTTTTTTTGGTAAAAACAAATTTTACATTTAAAAACTCAGAAATTTACTTTATAAATGTATAAATGCAAGATATAGATTTCCACTTCAGTCAAGTATATTGCAAAAATACAATGTTTTAAATACACTATCATATGTCATTTTCCATAAAGATTTTTCAGTTCTTATAGGCTTATTAGCATCCATAGTCCAAGCATACTTAAAAATTATTTTAAGAAATATTTCAATGTGTATATTTTCTAAACTTATTTACTATGAATATGCAAATATTTATTGAAATTTAAAATATTTATATTATATATATCCTCACATTTTTGTATACTCGCAAATAGAGTGCAATTACCTGAAGTCCACATTTGTTGGAAATAAGAGATATTAAAGTTTGTGTGGTCCTAATCTACCATGAATTCTTATGCCTTTTCCTAGCCCATTTGTTCTATTGAATAATTAAGTTCTTAATATCCCTGATTGATTATTTTGTTATAAAACCATAGACAATATCTACAAAGAAAAGGAATGGGAAATGATGAAAAATAGAGTTTAAGTGAAGTTATTTAAATTCTTTAAATTGAGGAAAGATAAGATAGAATAGTAGAGAGAGACAAGTAAGAAAGGGGCAAAGAGATGGAATTAGAAAGTGTTTGGGTTGAAAAGTTAAATAATTTAACACATGTAAAGCACTTAACTATCTGTGGTAGAGTGAGCATCTCATAAACGTTCCTTCATTATGCTCTTTCTTGTTATTTACACGTGCATGATCATGGTCATCATCATTGAGAATTTGGGTTTAGGATGTGAGAGACTCGAGGGAAGATGCAAGATGTCAGAGGATGAGAGAGGACATTGTGGACAGGAGCATCTTAAAGCTACTTTCTGTAGTATATATTTTGGATCCCGTTTCACATTCTTTGAGACATTAAAATAAAGGGTAAATTTCCTCTAACTGTTGACTGCAGGTCTTTGCACACTTGTCTGAGCAGGTGTCATGCCCTGGGAATTCCCATTTGTTATTAGATTATATATTTGAAAGCAATTGAACTAGATTTGAGATCTAAGCCTCAATATGGAGGAGTTGCAGTGCACATTGAAGTCATTACCATGTTCTGAAGGCAAAATTGCAGGTTAGAGAAAAGTCACACGTAAGAACCATTATGATTCCCAAAAGTCTAGATTCAAGTTAAAGCAATATAGTGGAGACAGAGTTTAGAGAGTTAGATTTTTTTTCAGCAGTATAAAAGTTTACAAAAATTGGCTCATGAAATTACACACTGGAATTCAAGGTTTCTTCTTTCTTTCATGGAAATTTAGTTGCTAAAAATTTAGTATACTTTCCATATTCAGGAAGGTGTATTCATTTGGGCTCCTATAACAAAATACTGAGACTGAGTCACTTGTGCAGGAATGTATTACTAACTCAATATTCTGGAGGCTGGAAGTTTAAAATAAAGGCATCGGCAGTTTTGGTGTTTGATGAAGACCAGTGTTTGCTTCCAAGATGACATTTTATTGCTGCTTTCTCAGAAGGGCAATAAAGAAGTCCCTTCAAAATTGTATAAGCATTCATTAATCCCATTCATTTTACCTTCATGATATCTTCACCACCTGAAGGTCCCACCACTTAATCTTATCAGTTGTGTCAGTTTTCTAAGTATAAATTTTGGGGGACTCTTTTGTACCATAATGAAGGCAAAATCATTTCTTTTTCTTTTTTATTAGTTATAACTAGTTATATATGACATTAGAAAACTCTTCAGTTCATTGTACTTTGAATGGAACCACCATTTTGACCCAGCTATCCCACTCCTAGGTCTAAACCCAAAGAAAATAAAAACAGCATACTACAGTGGTGAAGCCACCTCAATATTTATATAGCAGCACAATTCACAATTGCTAAACTGTGGAACCATTGTGGGCAATATCATTTCAGTGCTCAAAGTCCATAGCTGTGGAGACTGTTTCTCCTAAGGATATGACTGCTAGAGTAGACTTTCACTTGAAATGCTTTATAACTATGGTGTGAAGCTATTCCCATTAAGAAATTAAACTGTCAAGTCAGTGACAACAGTAGAGAATTTTGAATTGTGGTGACTTCAGCGATACAAGAATGGAGCTTCAGGATATGAAAAAAAAAGAAGCCAAGAATTACAGAATCCCAAAGCTACCAATATTTGGTTTCTATGAAAGAGTATCTCCTTTCTCTAGATCCTGTACAGAACTCTGCAGATGTTTGGAAAATACACATCACATCCATAAGTCTGTGCCACCAAATGCATATAGACACTTAATGACTGTTGATTCTGAAAGAAAAGCAAGTCACCTGTTTAGATTGGAACATAAAAGATGGTGAGATGTATTTTTTAATTCAAATAACTTAGAATAAAGGTTTAGTAAATATTAGAAAGATTATTTACTCAAGAATCTTCACTGATGAGATGGCTATCTTGAAAACACACTCTGAAAATTATAGACATGAGCAGTTGGAAGTGAGGAAAATGTAACTTTCCTTCTTGAAATCTGACCTGTTTGATGAAAATCTTTTGTTTGAGACAAAAATGTTGCCCACATCTGACCTCTCTCCCAAGGGCCTTCAGGGACTGAAGTTGGAGACCACAGCAACTGATTTCTTTGGTGGTCTGAGTTACAGGTAAAAATCAGCAAAAAGCAGTTGCCCATATATACCTAGATGTTTATATACTTCAGCTGAAATGGGACAGATTGTTTTTGCCCTCAGTCAGTCTAGTGTCTTGATGGTTGTGTCTTTTTTTTTTTAACAAGGGACAGGATGTAGTTGAACAGCTCTCATATGAGAAAGAATCTGCAGAGCACATAGCAATCCTTATTCAGCATTTTAACACTCAGTAAATTATATACTGATTTCCCATCCAAGTTCTAAATCAGTTTAGAAATAAGAAAAAATAAAGACATGTAGGAGCCAAAATATCACTTTAAATAATGAAAAAAACAAATATTAGATAAAAAAGCATATGTTCTAAGGAAGCTGGGCTTCCTAATACCAATAAAATGGCACCAGAGTCAGCTCAGCCTTCCAACAGCACAACCCAACCTTGGAGAGTCTAGCTGCATGCATCTTCTAAGTGGACAGCTCATCTTGTGACAAAGGGAAGAATTAAAGACTGATATGTATGAGAGGGCTTTTCAAACCCAGCAGTCAGAATTTGCAATGCTTCCTCCCTAGAAAAGTAAAGAAGGAGAAATGAAAAGAGGACAGTATAATTAACAGAACCAAATATACCATAATATTAGGTCACTCTCATGCCATGGGCATCCCTTCCCTCTCAGAGAAACAGGTCTTGAAAAGGGAGTGAAATAAAATGCAGAACATTTATTCCTTTTGCAGGAAATAATCCATTTACAAGATTCAAAGCCTTTCGAGATAGGCCATTGACGGGCATGACAGAGTTGAGCTTGGCTACAAAGATCTCTTGATTTCATCCCTTTGCAGAGGTGTGGACAATTGAACCATGAAGAGAATGTGACAGGAATACGATATTTTAACATAGGAGCTGTCCAGCCCTCCCACCCGAAATGAAGTGCAGAGACAATTGACTTATTTTCCAGCCACTCATACCCAGTACACAGCAAGAATAATACTGATATGCATATATTTTGCTCACAGTTATTATTTTTTTCACTAAAATGATAGGTTTATCTAGTTTCTTTAATTGTTTTCTTGACTGGCCAAATCTTTCTGAGACAGGCAGTATAGTAGCACAAGACATGTAGATACGTCATCACATATGTCTGATTCAAGAATTGATTTGGGTATGAGAAATGAAGAGCAAATTAAATATCATTTGCAGTGATGTTTTTTCCTGAGACCAAGGGAAGAGAGTTCTTTGTACTAAAATGAGTGTTCTGGGATACATATTAGATGAGGAATAGGAATAAGCCTGTCAAAACCTGAGATGTATGGTTCATACCTCCACTAGGGGATTGGAGAGCCTCACTTGGGTGGTGCCAATTCAACGTACCATCTGTCAAATGCGCACAACTCCCAACTTCTTTTATTAAAAGATAATGATCTCTCCTTCACTCATTTAATATTCAACATTCACATAACAGCCAGGACAATTTTTCATCTGTTTATTTGGGAAAACTCTGACAAAGGCCACTCCTTTCCTTCTTCCTTTATTGCTCTTGAAAGTCTAATTTCCCCTGATGAAAATCAGTTTTTCCAATGGCAGAAAAAAAGTAATTAAATATGTTCGGTTCACAGCTAACTTATCTCATTGCCAGCCATCTAAATAGCTGAATAATTGGGTGAGTACAGCAGCAATAATATAGTGATCTGAGTAACAGGAAATTAGGGGCATAGGATTTATCCTTCTGGACACAGCCTGGTATTGACATTTATGTGACTAGAATGGGTATAATGATTCATAATTATGGCCCTGGGAGGGCAGGGGTATTTCCTTTCCCTGTCACAAACTGATGCAAGCAGAGTTGAAATAATCCAAAGCATGTAAAAGCACCATGTCCATCTGTTTGAACTGAAAAACCACAGAGTCCAAAGCAGTCCGCAAATATGGCCCTGCTGTGGTTGGGACAAGTGTCCCATGATGACCATGTGGTAAGGACCTTGGTCACCAGTCTATGTTGGTAGTGGGAAGTGATAGAATCTTTAAGAGGTAGTCTAAAAGAATGAAGTTAGGTCACTGAAGGTACTGCAGATACTGGGACCCCAGCCCATTCTCTCTCCGCTTCCCAACCACCCTGAGGTGAGGTGAGGTGCTTTGTTTTATTATGTGTTCCCCACCCACCATGATGTAACTGGACTAACACAGGCCCCAAAGCAGGTCCGCAGAATATGAACCAACCCTCCACAACTATGAGCCAAATTTAGCCTTTCCTCTATTTAAATTAATTTATCTCAGGTATTTGTTGCAGTAATAGAAAGCTAATACAGGACCTAACCATGATTTTTGTACTTTGCTTCCAAACTTTCATTTTTACTGAAATTTCTCCATGGAAGATTTTGTTTAAAATAAAATGAGGGTTTACTTGTGAAGTTTAATGAAAAGCTGAAGAAAAAATGACAGTTCAAATCATTGTAAAGAAAATTGGCTAATTATACTATGAGGTCTTTCAATCACTGGGTTTCATAATTGGATGGAGAACACTCAGAATTGGTAAGTGGATAAAAAGATCCTATTATCTTGACTCTTCACCATGTAGAGAACACAATAGTACTCTATCATCCAGCAATGGCCTTCAAATAAGGTGGAGTGCTTGTACACACTGGTTTTCTTCCATATTTGAATCACCTTCATTGAAGAATCAGATAAAATTATGCATTCTCTCTTCTCATATTATCTGTGATCTCAACACCATACCATTTGAATGGAATTACATGCACTTTACCCTTCTTTGGGGGCTATATGAATTTTTCCTGCTGAGAAAAAGCAATATATATGAATTTTTTGTTACAAAGATGTCTCTTTAGTGTAATTATTCACAAATATTTGGAATTGTTGAACACCCCACAGGGGACATGCAATCCTGATAAGCTTTTCTCAAGAAGTATGTTCTTAATTGGGATGACTTTTGTAATGGCTTCTTTTTTTCTGGAAAACATGCGCAAGTCAGTATAAGGAGAATAATTGGAAATATGAGAGTGAACTATAATTTGTTTTTAAGTGTTTAAAAAGTATTAGCATATAAAATATTATCAGAAAGGATTCCTTGCAGCATATCCCACATCTCTTAAAACATAATGTAGTAAGGCTATCAAGGAAATCATTTATCTTCTTTTCTGGGAAGCATTAGATATACTTTTTTTTCTCTCCTTTGGTAATTCTGCTTCAAAAAATATGTAAAACCTAATAGAATATTTCTACTCAATTTATTCAAGTTCACTATTACTCCCCACTTAAAAAATGACACTCCTGGGAATTCAAAAATTCATACCTCTAACTCATCCTCTTTATGGGTTTTTCTACCATTGTTAAGGCTAATCACAACAGGTACATGGTAATGATGCATTCAGTTTAGATAAGGCAGAGATACTGAACTAGCAGTGGGGAGAAATTCATATCCAAACCAGGTCATGTTTCAGAGTGAATGGGTCACTATGCTAATTATACTGGGAAGTGTATTTGTGGCAGGGGGAATCCAGTGATGTCCTGGCCCCACTCTGTGACCTAGCTATTAGTGGTCTCAAAATCCAAGGTCTTTGGAGTTAATCTTCTATGAATGACTTTATTAAGGTGTGCTCTCTCTCTCCTTCTCTCCCTTTGTTCTGCTATTTTATGGCTTGACTTCCTCCGTGGCTAGATTCATGGACTTATAGCCTGTGTTTGGGCTTTATCTCACATCTCTGGCAGTCACCTCTGTTTGTTACTGCTTGGTTTCATTTCTCAGACAAAGTTACTACCAACATCAAATCTTCCAGCGTCACAAAGAAGGAAGACAACTTCTCTCCTCTCATAGCCTAATAGCAATCCCAGACAGGACTAATTGGCACCGCTTGGGTCACTTTCACCTGTCTGAATTAATCAAGGAGTTAGGGGTTGCGTTCCCTGCGTCATCACCATTATATCAGAAGGGTGGGATGCATGGCCAATTGTCACAGGAGGACCAAGGAGGAGGTAAGGCTGGGCAGGAGTGAAATCAGATATTCCCTTCTTAAATTGGCATTAGTAACTTCCATGGATGGGATTTAAACCCAGTTTATGCCCATAAGAGCCTTGTACTTTTTAATATACCATGCTTCCTATTCTACACATAAACATAATAAATGATGACAAGTTTTAGGCAACACATTTTTTAATAGATTTCAATTTGTTCTGATTTTAGTGTCCTTATTTCTGTGCTTCTCCATATGCTGTCTGACAGTCATGTATTGGTTTATTAAAACACTTTTTTGTTCCTTTTTTCTCTTCTGTGTTAATAGCTGGACTGTTGTCAAATCACTGGCTGCGAAGGCTTTGGCAGCACTAAGCTCTTCAAGTTAAGTGTGTAGTCATTTCCAACTATGGACGATGAAACCGGAGTTTCTTCGATCTTCTCAGTACTGGGTGGTAGTGGAGGCTATAAAAAGTAAACAAAATAAAAACCACTGTGCTGCAGTGACTGCTATGTGGTTCTTACTAACGTGAGATGGGGGTGATGACACATTAACACATTAAATGTTGAATCAGGGGAAAAAGTGAGAAGTCTAAAATTCAGCAATAATAATAAATATAACACCAGCTTGTTTGGGATTCTCAATCTAATTCAAAGATGTGTGAAACACCCTAAGTACCAATATTATACTTAATTTTCTAAACTATACAATAGTTGCATTTTTTACATGGGGAAGCAAGAGAAATTAAGAAACACATCCAGACTTACACAGCTGAAAGTGGCAGAGGCAATATGCAAACCCACAACTTTCTAATTTAAGAGCCACAAAGTTTTAGTCTGAGTCCCACCTACACCATGGAGCCCACTTGCTCCACAAAAGACCCAGACTAATCAGGGTGCTACCCCATGTTATTATTAGCTGATTACCCTCATCGCTCTTTTTTTACTTTCTAATGGCAAGATTTGTGCCTTCATCTCTATATCCCCATTCTGCCCTATTACCTACAAATAAATGACTTACAGAATAAAAATTATTAAAATGTTCAAACATCCTGAATACTCACACATATATTACTTTGAATGAAGGATTGCATAGTACATACTTAAAATGCCCTAAGATTAATTTGCAATAGCAGATATTGATCTGATATTTAATTTAAAAGGTACAGTTCAAGAATAATATTTAACTATGCGTCTCATTAAACTTAAAATAGGAAACAACCCAGCATATAGATGTTTTTTATTAATCATTTTTGTTAATGGTCAGATCTGTCATGGAATTGTATCATAACTTTTCAAAATGATCATTATTTAAGTGTTCAGTAAATCGGTGGGTTCTCTTGAGTAAAATGAGAAGTTAATTAGAGAGTCTGGGAAAGGTGGTCCTTAATTTGAGAATCTGAACTAGAAGGCAATTCATTCAGTGCAAAGGATAAAAATAGATGCATGCCTTTTTTTTTTTAATTACTTAGATCTCCATTTCCTCTAAAGTAGACCCAGACCAGACCAAGGGTGATAGTCTCCAACAAGGGTCAGCAAACATTTTCTGTAAAGATGCAAACATTCAATATCTTTGTTTCCGTGAGTCACAGGATGTCCATCCCAAGTATTCACCTCTCCTATTGGCGGTACAAAAGCACCATGTGTACATGCATTACTGCTGCTGTGTTGCAATAAAACTGAAATTACATGAAACCCATGGTGGAGTGCATTTGGTCTGCAGACTATCATTAGCCAAAGTAGCCAAAGGGTAGATTGTTTTGGGGACTCTTTTGTCCCCCCTCCTACTTTTGGTACATAGAACTGCTTTCCCACATTCTAGAATCATCAAGCAGCCACAGAGCTGCTCAGCTTTCTTCTAACATCCCATACCAATTATTTCATCCTCAGCTAGATTTCCTTGCCTTATATACTGGTCTTTTCTGTTTCTCAGATCTCTGGACTTCATTATGTGCAAAAGTGACTCAATAGAAACTGCCTTTCAAATTTTAAGTTTGGACCTTTTCTTGGATTATCAATATGCAGTACAATCCTCCCTAATGATGGAGGCAGAAGCAAGAGCTGCATCCCCTAGTCAGTCCGGAGATCATGAGAGCAAATAACCAGCAGCCATCAGTGTACTGTGTTGCTGTGCCATGACATTTGGAAGGTTAATTGCATTAAATGTATTTTCAACGTGTTGAGACATAACTCAATCACGAATCAAAAAAAAAAAAATCTGTCCTAACAGGAAAAGATGATAATAATATAGAAGATGGTCTATGTAATTGTTTGAAATATTCAAGTGGTTTTCCTTGCCTATCCTAATTTCTGCTCATATAAAGATAGCCATTAATATCAAATGTTAAAGTTTAGCACATTTCAAGTTCTTAGATGATTATTAATTTATCTATATGACATCAAACATACTGGACATGCACTACCTGTTCTCCACTTAATTGCTGTAATTACATCATTTAAATTTAACTATAGTTCATGGAGCTCTGAACACTATAATAAAAACTTCAACTTCCTCTGTGATTTTAAATTTTTTATTTCCTTTTTAAATGTATATTTAAGGTGGGAAAATCAACTGTTGTTTTCAAAGAGGAATTTAGACGTCACCCACTCCAACTCTTTCAAATGATCACAACATAAGTACAATTATGCCAGCTGGAAAGCAGGAGGCTTTCAGTACCCAGTTTCTATTTTTGGACATCAGTCAATTCTAACTTTGCAAAATTCAATGTGGGCCCTTCTCGAGTATTCACCAGAACTCTACTTAGACCTTTAATATGTAAGCATTTCTTTTCAGAATCATCAAACCTCTAGCTATCCCCTGAAAAGCCTGATTTCCATTTGGGCATTAAATGGATGGTTTTGCTGGCTGCAAATTTGGACCAGCAAACTTCATTATCAAAATATCTCTTATATTGAATCAAATGCATCCTTAGAGCAGGCACAGTGACACATGCATGTAATCCCAGTGTTCAGGAGGCTAAGGCAGGAGAATTGCATGTTCAAAGCTGACCTCAGCCAAAGCAAGGCACTAAGTAACTCTAAATAAAATACAAAATAGGGCTGGGGATGTGTCTTAGTAGTCGAATGCCCTTGAGTTTAATCCCCAGTACCCTCCCCCCCCCCAAAAAAAAGCATCCTTAGGTTGCTAGAAAATGTCTATAAAATAGAGTTTTAAAGATTTATGTATGCAAAATATTTTGTAAACTGTGAAGCATCTTATAAATATTATTAAATATTATAATTTAATGTTATTAAATATTATCTCTTGTGAAACTGGGAAACATTGTCACATAGATGTCATTTGAAATTTAACTACACACTTTTATGTATCTCATTTTTCTACTTCAAAATGGGATGTTAAATAATATTTGATTTGTTAAACTTCATTCTATGAAAATGGAAACAAGAAAAAACTTAGGGCCTGAAAATATTATCATTGGTCTGCTTTAGCAATGCCTTGAAATATGTTGAGTGCAATCATCATTGAAATAATATTTTAGTAGTTTCCTGGGATGAGGCTCACACATTTTGTCACTGAGCTATCAAAAATACAAATACTTATCTAATGACCCAATATTCCACTAGACATTGTAGAATAGAAAGCAGAGTAGATGGCATGCTGTCTGCCCGAAGCCATACTCTTTGGCGTAGGACAAGATGAATGTAAAACAGCTTGCAAAGAACACATGGCAATAACTCACAAATCTTGTTATTTTTTCTAAAAATTGTTTGAGGTTATGTCATATGGACTTGCTAATCAGTTATGGTCCTTTTATCAAGAGAAGAAAGTGTTTCCTGGATGCAGGTTATTTTGATCAAGGAAGAAGACACTCCCAGAACTTCATCTCTCCTGTGGCAAGGACTGCTGTTTGGGGATGGCACTCATTTTAGAATTTTAACATTCTTTTATCTACAGCTCAAACTTAGCCAATAAGACCCTTTTCTAACGGGAGAGCCTTACTGAATAAATATCTTTATACTAACTTGTGAAAATTCACCCTGTAAAACTACTTTAGTAGTTTGTAATTAGATTGCAGCAATGGTTGTTATTATTATTTTTTTTTTAGAGAGAGAGAGAGAGAATTTTTTAATACTTATTTTTTAGTTTTCGGTGGACACACATCTTTTTTTTTTTTTTTTAATTTTTTATGTGGTGCTGAGGATCAAACCCAGCGCCCTGCACATGTCAGGCGAACGTGTTACCACTTGAGCCACATCCCCAGCCCAATGGTTGTTATTAACACTACCCCAGAAAGCCCCATATTTCTGGTAATTTAATCTTCATAATAAAATGTAGAAACTATGGGCCAGGCACAGTGTTGCATGCCAGTAACCCGAGCAGCTCAGGAGGCTGAGGCAAGAGGATCTCAAGTTCAAGGCCAGCCTCAGCAACTTAGAGAGGTCCTAAGCAATTTAAGAGACCCTGTCTCTAAATAAAATATAAAAAGGGTTGGGGATGTGGCTCAGTGATTGAGTGTCTCTGGGTTCAATCGCTGGTTCAAAAAAAATGTAGAATCTATGATCTGAAGACATCTTAACTTTACAATTGTAAAAAACTACTATATTATTATTTAGAAGGTATCCTAATTTTATACTCTGTATTTTTCAACAAACTCCAAGTTTCTTGGTATTTTATTTTAAATATTAAAATGAGAATATTTTGAATTTAGCTGGCTTATTTTGAGTAAACTTGTATTTTAGATGATTTATTCCTGAAGTGGGGACAATTGAGTCGATAATGATTCAATATGGAAAATTCAGATAATTGATTTACCCTATCTGATATAACTGAACAATAAATACATACAAGTATAGACCAGACAAAAAAGGAGAGAACAAATTATAAAAAAATTAGCTTTATTATAACATTGAAATAGTCTGTTTTTATTCTAACATTTTGAAATTTCTACAAGATTTTGAGAATCAAGCATAACTCTTTTACTAAACACCCATTTGAATATATACATCTCAATTATGCTTGTTTCTGAGACCCTTCCAATGGATTATTTTTTTAAAATCCTAGTATTGCTACTTCTGTCATGCATATCAATTTTCACATTCAATATTAATTTTAGAGAAAATTATGATAAATATTAAACCACAAAATATATATTAAAAAAAAGCTGTTCTTCTCAGGTCATTCCAACAATGGCAAAAATTTGAAAATTTGTGGCCCCATTTTTGTGCCTCTGCTACTAACACATGATGGCAGTAAAATACTCATCGCTCTCTTAAAATGGTCTCTTCCCCTGTCTATCCACTACAACATTCTCTTCTAGTTCATGCCCAGTTTTTTTTTCTTGTTTTGTTTTGTTTTTGTTTTTTGTTTGTTTTTTGTTTTTAAAAGGTTTCCCCTACAATCATAAGTTGAGTGTTATTCTTACACCTGCCTCTTACCCCTTATACCCTGGATTTTCTTAGGGTTTTGTTCTTACACCACTGGTGTTTTCATTTTATATACTTTCTTAGGTAGTCTCATCTACCTACTCTCCTGATTTGTACTGTTCCATGAAAATAAAATCCAACATTTTCTCCAAATAATTTCCTCATATTTCAATACAGGAAACACAGAGATGGCTGTTGGTTGTATTTCTAAGCCACAAATTCCTACTCTAGGCAGGAAGTAGAAGGAAAAATGCACCTATATAATTTCTGCTCATGTTTTAAGACAGGAATTGCATCACATGACCTTTCCTTTGGCAAATGGGATGTGAACCCGTAGTTCTTGGCTGGGAAGGTATGACTTTGCAATCACACTAGCCAAAGGAAGGGGGAGCCACATTTTGGTAACAGCAGCTTCTACCATAATTACAGTGTCCTCATTCTGAAGTTTTAAAGCCAGGAATTTGCATGCACCCAAATTTCTTATTTTCTGAGGAAACCAGATACCTAAAATTTTACTTAGTAAGACTAATTTTAAAACTCAGATTTGTCTATGGTCTAGCTAAGCTTTCATAAAACCTACCTTTAGTAAAAATCTCCCATAATGAATTTTGCCCAGGTTCCATATTTTTTTAAGTTTGATCCATAGTTCTTTCTTGTTATTTCTTCTTTCTTTTGGCCCCAGAAAATACAAATCCCCAATTTTTTTTTCTGTATTTTATCTTATGAAAATGTTTTAGTTCTTACCCCATATTTCTTCTAACTCTAACACCTTAAGGCCATCATAAGGAAGTTGAAATATTCTTTTGTGCCTTTATGGGTCAATGCAGAGAATAGTTGGTCTGATTTCAACTGTCAGCAATTCTCGTTACAGGTGGCCCAAGGCACTTGAAAGATGTTTTCCACAGAAGCTTGAGAGAAAGAAAGACATTCTGCATTATTTCAAAGGTCTCACGGTCAACTTACAGGTCCTGATGAGAAAAGTATTTGAGTCTGTGATATTAGTGTGAAAATCAAGCTGGAGAATCTGATCAGAATTACAGTACAGCCCAAACTCACTTCAGTATATGCAATGTGGATGGCATGGAGATTTGCATAATCCTGGAAAGTCTATGAATGCCTTTCATGACACTCTTTCAAACAAAATTAAAAGAAATAATTTTAAAATTGACTTTCACTCTTAAGAAAAACTATTGCACATTTTGCAAGTTATTATTTTTCATTAATTAATTGATTTATTTTAATTTAGGTATATGACAGCAGAATGCATTTTTATTCATTGTAGACAATTGCAGCACAAATTTTCATTTCTCTGGTTGTACACAATGTAGCGTCGCACAATATGTATAGTCACACATACACCTAGGGTAATGATGTCCATCTCATTCCACCATCTTTCCTGCTCCCATGAAACCTCCCCACCTCTCCCTCCCCTTTGCCAAATCAAAGTTTCACCATTTTCCCCATTCCCCAACCCCTGCCCCATTTTGGATTAGCATCCACTTATCAGACAGAATATTTGGACTTTGGTTTTGGGGGATTGGCTTACTTCACTTAACTTGATATTCTCCAACTCCATCCATTTATTTGCAAATGCCATAGTTTTATTCTCTTTTAATGCTGAGTAATATTCCATTGTGTATATGTACCACAGTTTCTTAATATATTGTTCCACTGAAGGGCATCTAGGTTGATTCCACAGTTTAGCTATTGTAAATTGAGTTGCTATGAACATTGATGTGGCTGCGTTCCTATAGTATGCTGATTTTATATCTTTTGGGTATACCAAGGAGTGGGATAACTGGGTCAAATGATGGTTCCACTCCATGTTTTCTAAGGAATCTCCATACTGCTTTTCAGATTGGTTGCACAATTTTGCAGTTCCACCAGCAATGTATGAGTGTGCCTTTTCCCCAACTTCCTCACCAACATTTATTGTTGTCTGTATTCTTAATAACTGCCATTCTGACTGAAGTGAGATGAAATCATAGAGTAATTTTGGTTTGCATTTCTCTAATTACTAGAGATGTTGGACATTTTTTCATATATTTGTTGATAGAATCTCCTGAGAAGTGTCTGTTCAGCTCCTTAGCCCGTTTGTTGATTGGGTTGTTTTGGGTTTTTTGTTTGTTTGTTTGTTTGTTTTTGGTTTTAAGTTGTTTTTTTTTTTGTTTTTGTTTTTTGAGTTCTTTATATATCCTGGAGATTGGTGCTCTATCTGATGTGCTTTTGGCAAAAATTTTCTCCCAAAATGTACGTTCTCTTTTCACCTTATTGATTATTTCTTTTTCTGAGAAGAAGGTTTTTAGTTTGAGGCCATTTAATTTATTAATTCTTCATTTTATTTCTTGCACTTTAAGAGTAGGAGCATAATTTAACATTATTGAGATTTGGGCCTACTTTTTCCTCTATTAGGCATAGGGCCTCTGGACTAATTCCAAGGTCCTTGATCCGCTTTGAGTTGAGTTTTGTGCATGGTGAGAGATAGAGGTTTATTTTCATTTTGCTGCATATGGATTTCCATTTCTCCCAGCACCATTTGTTCAAGAGGCTATCTTTTCTCCACGGTATTTTTTAGTGACTTTGTCTAGTATGAGATAACTGTATTTATATGGGTTTGTCTTTGTGTCTTCTATTCTGTACCATTGATCTACATGTCTATTTTGGTGCCAATACCATGCTGTTATTGTTACTGTAGCTTTTGTAGTATAGTTTAAAATTTGATATTGCGATGCCTCCTGCTTCACTCTTCTTGCTAAGAACTGCTTTGGCTATTTGAGTCTTTTCCACAATGCTGGAGAGTCTCTGAGTGCCTTTCATAACACTCTTCCAAATAAAATGAAAATAAACTCATTTTAAAATTTACTTTCACTCTTAAGCAACACTATTGCATATGTTGCAAGTTATTATTTAAAAAAAATAATTGTTAGTTTCCCTTATGAGTCTTTAGGTGAGAAATTATCTTCACACTCTCTGAGGACAAGCTCTGTCTAAATCCTTTCATTTTTCAACCAAGCTCCTTAGTAATATTGTACATTTATAATTTTATGCTATAGGTTTCTCAGCTGTTATCCTCAGAACTGACTTTTCACCAAAAGTTTAATTACAAAATGATTTCCTAGAGTTCCATCACAGATGGATTCCTTTCTGTAACCAGATCCAATCTTTCTCACCTGCTTGTTTCCCCCAGTGGCCACATCCCCAGTTCTTTTTATTTATTTATTTATTTTTTTATTTTGAGATAGGGTCTCACTCAGTTGCTTTGGGCCTCACTAAATTGCTAAGGCTGGGATCAAACTTGTGATCCACTTGACTCAGGCTCCCCAATCACTGGGATTACAGGAGTACACCATCAGGCCTGACTTTGAACATTGATTTTTGACCACCCAAACTACTTCATCTCTTGGGCATACCCTTGGAATAAATTTCCTTTTTAATGATGCAAATTTGAGGCCCAGGTGTCTTGTTAGAAAATTGGGACACAGCAACATAGGAAGAACTTTTTTCACTTTCTCACATAGGTAGTTGGGTACCTAAGTCTTCTGGTTTTGTGAAAGATGAAAGACAGGTAAACCAATTCTTACAGAATTTATCTCCTCTAGGAGTCATTTTTAATATAATGCCCTTTTAACTACACTCTTAATTCCGCACCTGTCTGTTCTTCTGCTTGGCATGTAAAAGTCCAACATATGGAGTGTTTCAACCCTTTTATTACATATGCTGATGTCTAGTCATACTAATATTAAGCCCTTTCCTAATTTCTAGTCCCATGCTCCCTTTTTGTGAGTTGTACTTCCAGAACACAAATATTGCACTGTCGGAATGTGTTTTCATTGGTTATTCTCTGAACCAAATTTACAGTAATAATGATAGTGACATTAACTTACAAGGGCACTAATCTCTGGGAATAGTATAACTACAATTTAGTCCCAATAGAGGTAGGTGAAATTATAAATAATCCATAACTTAACATCCTATTATACTTAGTATCAAATTTAAGCATTTTTCAGAATCATTTGCCTATCTGAGTTGCAAATCATCATGACGTACTAAGCTTATTTATAAGATAATGCTCTGTTCCAAGACAAATGTCAGTGTCTTATAAACTAAATTTTAAAAGTTTTAGATACAAGCTGTGCATGGTGGCACATGCCTTTCATCCCAAAGCCTTGAGAACCTGAGGCAGGTTGATCACCAGTTTAAACCCAATCTTAGCAACTTACCAAGACTGAAGTTACTTGTCAAGACTCTGTGTCAAAATAAAAATTTTTTTAAAAATTAAAAAGGGGTTGGGAATGTGGCTGGGAATGTGGTTAAGCACTCCTGAGTTCAATCTCTGGTATCAAACAAATTTTTAAAATAAATAAATAAAATTTAAATACATAGAAAAAAATTCCAATAAGTACCTATGGATAGTTTGATAGATTTCTGAACTACAGTTACTACTAATTAGTAGATTACTAGTATCATAGAGAAAATAAAAATTTGACTCGCAATTCCTTAATAACAGATTTACTGATGGTCACTAAGTTTACTGAATACCAAACTGAAATTAAGTCTGAAACTTATGTTGACATTCTACCAACCTTTATTTTTCTCCAAAACCAAAAACAAAATATTTAATCTCCCTGAATTTGTCTCACTACTATTTCAATGTTCAATTTTGATCTTTAACACATTTACTGCAATTCTAAACATTTGACAATACTCTTTGAATTTGTTATATTAATAGTATAATGTAGTTATACTATTCCCAGAGATTAATGCCCTTGTAAATTAATGTCACTATAATTATTACTATAAAGAATTATAGAGATACATTTAGTAGTAAGTTATACACTATGTGCTATTTGTCAAAAATCATGATATTAAGTTGTTTAATAAAGGAGAGTAATTGGGGCCTTTTAGGAAAATAATCATACAGTCCTTGTCAATATGACTTTAGTCAAATTTTGCTGAAGAATTGTGGAAATAGAACAGAACATTTAAGATAAGACTATTTTCTTTAAAAACACCTCTAGGGGAAACAACTGTGCCATAACCTTAAATAATGTATTTTTATAAGAAGCAGAAAGAGTAAGAGACCCAACTTGAAGTTTTCTTTCCAATTTTCTCCAAGGTGCAAGGGAATATCATTCTCTTGTGTGTGCACTGATTCAACACCAAGGAAGCAGCATATTGGGTGGAACTTCTTCAAATACTGAACCATATTATTTATCACATGTTGGGTGTTAATCTACTTAAACAGTACACTGCATTTATAGGCTGCTTCTTAATATGGTGCATTGTTATAAGAATCTTACATGGGTGATAATGTATAATTAATAAGATAACCATACTCAGTATGAAGTACAGCAGCAGAAAGCAACTTTTGAAGATGCTCTTGAACAGTGCTGATGTGAAGCACATTCTTTACTATCAGGAGGCCAGAATCATCTTGATGCTTCACTCTCCTGTAGTTCTATTCTATATTTTCAGACGGTTATCCATTTTTTTCCTTTTTATTTCTCTCCCATTTCATATTGTCTTGTATATTCTATTCAAATCTCCTCATCTTTCATGAAAGCTTGTTGTATGTTGGGCAGAGGAAACAGGAAAGAACCCTTAGCCAGAACTCCTTTCCCTTGGGGGTGGTAGCTGGTCCACCAGGTTGCACCTTGCACCTATTGCAGTTTCTGCACCTCTTGACTACATTGTTCCTGATGATCCCTAAACAGAAATAACTCAAGTTCTTTCTTGATTCAGAATTATTTTGAAGACCTAATACTCCAGACAGAGAGATAGAACTCAGCAGGAATCTCACTTTGTTCTGTTTGCCTAGCTTCATAACATAGATCTTAAATTCATACCATCATTTTCTAGAATTTTTAAAAATGATAAGTCAACATATGACAAACCATCTATCTGCAAACCAATTATCACCATTGGTAGTAAGATAACATGCTTAGGTACAGATGCTACAAATTTATCAATTCAATTATAGGAATAGGACAATATTACTGTTAGTTATACATGCCAACACACCATGTATACTACATTTTGCTATCCTTATTCTACAGGAATAGTTGTTCTCATAGAGAATTCTTTGAACAAAGGGATATAAAACCAAGTATAAAAAGTTCTCCTTTTTTGGTTGGCTTTTAACATATGTATAACCCCATCCAAGGATTGCAGGCAGGCATTTCAGTATAGTAGGGGAGTCACAGCATGGGCTAGAAGCATGCAGATTTGCAGGAATACTCAATGAAAGATCCCTTAGCAAGTTGGATCTTCTGCTACAGATAAAAATGTGGGTTCACTTTGAAATTTCTACAAAGTGCATATATTATCTATCCAAATAACTACCTTCCCGTGTACCTGTGTAATGAACCAACTAAATACATGTAGCAATTAAATAATTAATAAAACCAAGTTAAGTGCATAAGTTGTAGAGCTGAATAAAATAAAAGCAAAAGGAAGGAAAGAGCACAGAGTTTATTTCATACATTCATCAAAACATAGCAAAAATAGAAAAATAAAATAGTAGATAACTTTGTGTAGGTTATGAAGTGGTTTAGAGCAAGAAATAATGATAAATAGTTCTATTATCCCCTAAATTCATATTTTGAGATCCTAAGGCCTAAGGTGATGGTATTCAGAAATGGGAGATGGGAAAATGTATAGATCATAGAAACAGTACCACTGACCTTGAATTTAGTGTGCTTATCTATAAACCAGAAAGTGAGCCTTACAAGGTGTCACAAGAGCCATTGCTTGATCTTGGACTTCCATGACTCAGAAAAATTCATGTCTTTTTTTTAATCAACCCAGTTTGTGTTATTCTGTTATAGCAGCCCCAATGGACTAAAGCATAAAGAAATGGCTTGTTGAAATCCTGTGAAGGTCATGATACAAAGTCTAGTTTTGATCTCAACTATGGTAGATGGTAATTGAAAGGCCAAGAATATTTTTATAATATTTCAAGTATTTCAACTGTTGTGAGCAAAAAGATGAGTTGAAAATCTTGAGGTTGGCACACCAGCCCCAAGATCTTCTTGTTTTGCTCATACCAATTAATTGTCCATTTTTATTAATATATTCCTCTTTTTTTAATGTTCCCAAAGGAAATTCACCACTTTCCTATTAACATCTGAATATGCTCAGCATTGGAAATATTTCCAAGATCTAAGTCACAGTTCATTTCAATTCAAATGTTTGGAGGACTCTTGGAAATACATGACATCCTATGCTCTTTTAATAAATTCTAATTCTCAAGGGGAAAATGTTATAACAATTTTATTACATGAAGTATTTTTATTTAAAAATGTTGCTGATCAATAGCATAAATTAAAACGGTATTAATTCAACCACATTTAGCTTCTGATAAGTATAAGAAGTTATTTATTTCTCAAGATGAACAATTTTGCATAAAACTCAAATAATTATGACAGTCATGACAGGAGCACCATTTTTCGATGACACTGAACAAGTAGCCTCAGAAAATTACTGACTGAATTTACACAGAGTAATCATCTGCATAATTTTTGCTTTTTTTGGACAGTCACAAATAGAATTAAACTGACAAACTTTAAAGCATCAAATTTAAAAAAAGTATTGACTTTTTTATATTGCATGAGACATTTAGGAAAAATTTTCCCTGCTACTGAAGGATGATGGACACTCTGACAATTATAATTGTCAAGAAAATGATGGTAGCATTTGTACCCAGAATTGTTACATCTTTGTTTATGATGATCATGGCTATTGGCTGGTACTCATATGAATAGAAACCCTTGAGTTTCTCCAGGAATAGAAGCCATTGAGCATTGTTGTAACTTTTTAAAAGATTCTGAGCTGCCAAAGAAATTCCCTGTAGCTTGCTTCCTCAGCTGTGTGCCTTAGACCTCTAAACAAGAACATATAAAATGAAAGACCAGAAAGCTGAGGGGAAGATAAGAAAACAATGAAGAAGGGGATATCAACTAAAGTTTTGAGGGAAAAATTGTATTTAAGTGTATTAAAGGATACGAAGAAAATTTAGCCCTCATAACAAATACACATGCTAATTTGTATAAGTCATACCAGTTATGCATTAATGATATCTACAGAGAGTGCAACTTTTTAAAGCCTATGAATTGTCATTTTAATCAGGGAAATTATGATCATGGATTAAAAAATATTTTAATAATTATTGTTCTTTAGACCTTAGCACTAGTGAAATTCCATACTGTATAGCTATGCAAAATGGTTCTATATTATGCAAGAATAAGGTGCAGTTAGGAGTAATATGTTCAATGTAATATTGCATAAAAGGGTGGCTATAGATAATAATTATATACTGCATATCCCAAAAAGCTAGAAGAAAGAATTTTTTTTGTCCTAAAGTGATAAAAAAGGAGATATAAGCATCAAAACATCACATGGTGCCCAATTAATTTGTGCATTTTTTGTGGGTTTTCATGTATCTGTTTAAAAAAGTAAATAAGAGCAATAGAAAAGGAAATCTTAAAAAAGACTTGTTATTTTAAAAAGAAGTTTGAATAATATAACAACACCTATAGTAAAAGAATAATATGAAAAGTTTAAAATTAGTCCAATAAGGCATAAGTATCCCTTCATTTGGCATTAACTCTAAAATTACAGAGGCTTGGCAAAATGTATACCTAAAAAACTAATTCATGCTCTTGGAAGAAAGAATATAGAGAATATGACTGTCACATCAGGTTTGTCTTCTGCCACAAGTCTCTGGTAAACTGAGTATAACCAAAACAAAACAAAATTATGTATTGTCTTCCTTATACAGGACTTCACTATCGCCCTACTTAGGTGCCAATTTCACCTGCATAGTTCTCACCTTGGGAACATACAATAAAAATAAATCACCCTTGTGTCCAGTTCAAGAGGTTTATTTTATTTGTTTCTCTTTGTTGTGTTGGGTTTTTGTAAATATCAAATTCAATAGTTTATTGCTATAT